>NC_056732.1:1062429460-1062494460 GCF_019279795.1 Protopterus annectens
AAATATTCCCACTTCTTAACCATACTTTCAGTTGCAAGGTGTCTTGGTGCAGTGAGAGTCCACAGGACTCGGAATAGGTGTAAATGTTTGGCCAAAATACAGAAAAGTCAGGTAATTTATGTAGTCTGGCTAACATATTTCTTAGAATAGCATATCTGAATCAAAGTGACATGGTAAAGGATCAAAAGATAGAATAATCCAAAATGAATAAACCTCTGTATTTTGTGGATCAAGCCCAAAAGTTCAAAGTAACAAGAAGTACAGTGTGAAAAATCAGACTCCAATATATGTATGATTATAAATATGTTGGCTTTTCCCGGTTAGGGGTCGCCGCAGCTAATCACTGATCTGCTAATGATTGGCAGTGGATTTTTACAGTGTCAAGTTGCCAGCCTGGCACCCAACCTTCAAAGAAGGAACACCCACATGCACACACCTACCTGCATGTCTTTAACATTCACTCAACCAAAGGGAGGACATGTAGATTCTACACAGAAGGCACTCCAGCTGAGAATTGAACCAGACAACCTCTTGCTGTGAGGCAACAATGCTAACTGTTGCACCACCACAGCATAAGTTGTCAGTAATATTACTTAAATTCTAACTTGCCAACCTGTTTCTTTCTATTTTTTGGTTCAACTTTCATTTTATGTTAGCATGTCTATTGTCCTGTATGAATTCACCTTAGCATGTAATAGCCTTCATTTAACATTGAGATTGTAGTGATATTTGAAGCATGTTTGCATGCACCAAATGCCAGGAGTTCTTCATGTCTCATATGTAACCTATCTTCCAAAATGTTGTTACATCTTCCCAGACTTTACATTATTGATGCGGAAGTGGTGTAATCCTACCGCAAGATAAATTTCTATTATTAATTTATTTGAAAATTATTAGTCAAGCCTTATGAAACATCATATAATGTGACATTGAATCCACCCACCTCCACCATTTGACATGGGAGCAAGATGTGACGTGTTACTACTGCTCTGGGGACACTCAAACTCAGGCTTATAAAAACAGAATAAAATTGCCATTTCAGTCCCTGGAACGTTCAGGATAAGTAGTGGGTGGGGGTACTTCTTCCACACAAGAACATATTTCATTATGTATTCAGTTTCTTTCCTAAGTCCTTAGGGCAGAAACATCAAAAACATATGAAAAGGAGAGGAACAGCCATTGCATAATGAGAGAAAAAAAAATAAAAACAGTCAGCAACAACAAAAAAACACCCACTATTATTTTTTATTATATGTAATACTCATCACCTGTAGCATGGATTCTTAGAAGCAACTGCTAGAAACATCACCACCTTCTGATTCTGCATTTCCCCCTCAGTGTTTTGTGTCCTCATCCTGTAATTTTGCATTTCCACTACAGTGTTCTGTGCCCTTCAGCATAAGCTAATTGACTTGAAAGGCGCTGACATTTTAGACAGTATAGCTGGGGCTGAGCAGTAATAACAAGTGTGTAGGTTAACCTGAAAATGATAGTACAGAGAGTGTAGTATAAAACAGTTCCAAATAAGCAAGATAAAAGCATTTTGCAGGCAACAGACTTACTGATCAGCACAATCTAGCAAATTTACTGACAAAAGTAGACAGTATCAGTTAAGACTGACACCTGGAAGCAAATCACTTGTGGGAGGACATCTCATGATGGTAGTAAAGATTATCCAGAAATTCTAGAAACTGCACACATGAGTGTCCAGAAGACATTAATGCTTCACAGTATCAAATACAGAGCAGGTGCACAGCATTCTCTGAGGAAGAAGGGGCTTGTGGTGCTAGTAAAGAGACTAGCTAGGTTTGTTTACCTATAAATGCAAAAGCTGAATTAGACAAATTCCATGTGGAGAAGATATCTGCTTACAGTTCCTTCTTTTGAAGGACAAACCAGATTGCTGAAACCCATATGGTCAAGAATTTAGTTTGTTGAACCTTTTTGACTGAGATTGCTGTAAAGTGGGGACTGAAGAATTTACCCTTTTCCACACTGTAGTTCGATCGTGGACTTGGAATATATAATTACCAGCGGGGGGGTGGGGTGTGCAAGGATTCTTGCCCCCCAGCAAAAATATTGCTTGTGTTGTTTGCAGGTGTATTTTGGCTTCTTTTAGCTGATCGACAAATCAATTGTCAATCATATGACCTCAATCATATGGGTTTTGACAAGCTGATTCGTCAAACAAATGAACTAGATCCAACTGCTTTAGCCAAATGTGCAGATTATAGATTGCAACAGCTAGAAATGCTTGACAGCTTTCCAATGCACTGAAAAAGATCTCTGTTTCATGCAGGAAGGGTAGCTCTTAAATGTCAAGCTAATTACACAACAAAGGGTGTATAGTGGGAGCACAAGGACCTGGGAATCTGAAGTCAGAGACCAGGTGTTAGCTTTGGTTATATATAGCATGAAAGCAAAGGGTGTATAGTGGGAGCACAAGGACCAGGGAATCTGAAGTCAGAGACCAGGTGTTAGCTTTGGTTATATATAGCATGAAAGTGGAAGAACATCTTCAGTAGTTAAATAGTGTGCTACATAATACTTAATCTGTTGATATTTAAATTAGTATGTCTTCTATCTGCTGTATTACATGATTTTCAAGCCACTATTTGTCATTGTTCTAGAGTATAGACCCTTTTTCAAAAACCTCACATCTGACTCTCCTCTTGACTACCAACTGTAGCCCGTTTCATCACATTATATGAACTTTGGAATATTGCCAGCATATCTGTAGTGTAGTACAGCTTTGTTTCCATAAAGACAACTACATGCTGTTGTTATGGTTAATACTCAAACAGTTTGCTTGTTTGTTTATTTGTTTGTATTCATCAAAGATAGATCAATTAAAGTGGCCAAGGGAGGAAAGCTGCACTATCCATTTTTCAGGTCATGATAACAGTAATTTCTTTAAAGCAAACATTTCATAAGTCATGTACAGCCATATCTAGTGGTCAGTATGCAAAGAAAGTCAAATAGCACAGAAGCTGCTAGGAATAGCAACTCATTGTGGGACTTAGAGAAAAGGCAGAATGTGAAAGGAAGATAAAAAGAATGTGGGAGATCAAAAGGACAGCCTATGACTGCATGGGTTATGCTTTCAGTGATAAGTTCATAAAATTCTCTGCCTCACCTAAAAGGAAAAAAATAATTAAAACTGCAGGACATAGGGCCAGCAAGGCAGTCATTTTATGATTTTTTATGCATCCCCAAAGCAGTTCAGGTTCTTGTAAGACAATGTAATTTGTTGTGTGAGACAATGTAATTTGCTTTGTTACATTCAGTTTAAGACTATAGTCTGGATGTAAAATACAGTAAAGTTTATTGTTGACTCAGGTGCAGTCTTTAGAGAAACTCAGAGAACTCAGGCAGTTTTTGATCAGAGCATTACTACTATGTGTGGGCCAAATGACAGCACAAGGCATGGAATGCATATAGATTAATACTCTCAGGACTAGTCCTGTGAGTATAAATAGTATGATGCAGGTGGTTAGTAAGGACTTTTCCATAACCTTGCATAGGAACTATTCTTATTTGTTTTTTTCTTTTCAGGGAATTAGCCCCTCTCCCCTACCTCATGCATGTGGGAACCCCTGCATCCCCTGCAGCCATCACTACATCTCAAAGAAAAGGGTGTAGTGACTTTGTCCTGTCAGTTGCTTTCATTGTTAGACCTCTTGAAAATGGCATTCATATAGTTGATTATTCCAGAAATACATAAAGTACCAAAAATGCAAGGGTTGAGAGGGTGACCGAATGGTTAAGGTGTTTGCCTTACAGCTACAAGGTACAGGGTTTGAATCTTACAAGGGATGATTGGCTAGGCTTAAAATGGCTCACAAGGGCAGTTAGCTTAGTACTAATCTATAAACCTATATGGTTTAAAGGGGCATTAGAACTTACTTTATTCCAAGTAAAGGAGGTGACAAATTAAATGTATTAGCAAAGAAAAGTGGAGTTACAGTTTGCAGTGCATGGTCATGTAAACAGTAAACATAGACTACAGTGCAATCTTTTTAGTTTGATAAAACCCTGTTTATATTGGATCATCTCATTGGCCAAGGACTTTGGCTTATAACGAGAACTAGGATTAGTTTTAAAGAATTATCCCTTGTGACTTCTTTCAGCTCTCAAAAACTGAAAAGGTTAAGTGGGCCTCCTTTTTATTCCAGTATGTGATTCTGTCAGCAGTTTTGAGTTCAATTGCTTCAAAATGAGTCTCACTTTTTCTGATCAGTATTCCTCACTAACTCATAAAGTAATCAATAAAAATGTGAGATGTCATTAAAAGGCTTTCTCTCTCTCTCTCTCTCTCTTTTTAAGATATAGCCATCAGAGAAGCATACTTCCTATTATTGTCAATGTTCAGAAATGACAGTATTTCTTTTTTTGATACAGAAAAAGTGTTCAAATGTATTAATTTAAAAGCATAACAAAATTAAGGGTATGTGCAAGACAAGAAAAAAAATACATCTAATTTAAAATGAGAAAGTTCAGATAATGAGATTATTATGTACAAGTCACTAACGAACCTATAGCATTCGATTATAATTACTGTGAAAAGCACTCTGTAGCCATTTAAGTAATTTGAATGCTCTTCTTGAGCTTAGTTTGACAGTACATTGACATTACAAACGCTATAATTACAAGCTGAGTCGAGTGAGATAGTATGAAACCTGTAAAGATCCATGGCCTTGTTAATTATCTTTTTGGTCTCTAGGATTTAATTGTTTCATAGGAAGAAGTGACGTTTTCTAGAAACAAAACATGTTCCAGGAATAGGATATTTGCTGAACAAAATAAATGTCTGTTTCAGAGGTTATTATTATGAAGGAGCATGTGCAATAAATAATGTGGTATTCACATGTAAAATGTTAATCAAATTAATCTATGCTTTGCAAACAGATAGGTATTTCAGGAAATAAAAGACATCACCAGTCCCACTATCTTACAGAGTAAAATGCTGTTAAGTTTTATAAAACTGTTGGTGGCTCAAGCATTGGAAAAATGCAACTTTATTCATAGAATAAAACAAAAAAAGTAGGCAGATCAGCTTTTTGCAGTAAGTCTCCTCAGAACATATACAGTATTTACAATACTTAGAACTAAGTTTAAAGGTTTTGGAAATATATCCACCATACATGTTATCCTTTACATCCCCTCCTGACACTAGCCGTACATTTAAGGTCATGGCTGCAGGCCTTGCAAGGCCTTCTCTTCAGCTTCAACAAACAAATAATCTTTGTTTGAATTTGCCCTAGGTATATCCACTACATACTCCAAAGGAGCCATATAATGCCAGGCATTCCTGATCTTCCGGTAAAGACCTGCTTTATCTTACAAAGAAGCTCTAACTGAGGAAAAGATTAGCTGATTTTCCCTTTTCAGGCAACCTCCATTTATACATCATTAAATGTGTAACTAACTTTGCAACATCTGAATAATATAACCCAATCAATTTCATGACTAAAGTACTGTGACAATTTTACAATTACATGTAACATCACATACATTCATAAGCAAATACTCCAGTTTCCATAGGCAAGACATTACAATATAGAGACATTTAAAATCATGCCTTGTAACATGAGATATTTGAACACATAAACAACTGCATTCCCTTCAACATTAAAATCAAAGTCTGAAGTAAAGAAAGCCTCTGAACTGTTAATGTTTTAAATGTGCAAAATCAATTTTGTTTACAATGTCTGTGGTAGGCACTTTCACATATACCTATGCAGCAGTCTGCTCTTTGACTTAAGGTGCAGAGTACTGAGAGAGCAAATGTCTGCTCTATGACCTAAAATGCACAGTACTGAGAGAGCAAATGTCTGCTCTTTGACCTAAGATGCGCAGTACTGAGAGAGCAAATGACTGCTCTTTGACCTAAGATGTGGAGTACTGTGAGAGCAAATGTCTCCTCTTTGACCTTAGATATGCAGTACTGTGAGAGCAAATGTCTCCTCTTTGACCTTAGATATGCAGTACTGTGAGAGCAAATGTCTGCTCTTTGGCCTAAGGTGTGGAGTACTGAGAGAGCAAATGTCTACTCTTTGACCTAAAATACGCAGTACTGAGAGAGCAAATGTCTCCTCCTTGACCTAAAATACGCAGTACTGAGAGAGCAAATGTCTCCTCTTTGACCTTAGATGCACAGTATTATTTATTTACTTATTTATTTATTTATTTATTTCCAGTTTGATAACCGGGGAAGTCCACTGGGTCCGAAAGCCCGTTTTCAGTGGAGGCCCAGGGAGAAAAGCTCCATAATAATAATACATTACACACATAACACTCTGTGTTCTAACAGCATAAAACCTTTAACAATTTCCAAGAACATAGTACATTTGGCAGTATACATAAGAAATTAATATTTTTATGTGACTGTATTGTTAGCACAGAAGAGAGAGATAAAAAGAAATTATACATAGATCTTGAATGCAAGAGAAGTAAAACAGAGGAGAAGTGAAGGAGATGCAAAGAAATTAAAGGAGAAGAGATGCCAGGAGGAAGATAAAAAAGAACAGTTAGACTAAGATTCATTTTATGATTCAGTCTAAAAGTACATGTTATGAAAAAGGCAAAAGATACATTTGTGAGACTAGACATGCATGTAGGCAGTGGGGAGGATAAGATTTAAAAGGAATAAATATGAGTTTAAGCAGGGGAGAGAGTTTAAGCAGGGGAGAGAGAGGAGATAAAGAAGTAGAGAGAGGGGAGCTGAGGAGAGAGTTTGAAGAAGAGGGACCAGAGGGGGGGAAATTGGAACTGGGATGTATTAAGATCTAGGTAGGAAGTATACAATTACATTTCCAGTTTTGGGAGAGGTGAGAATGGAGAAGAGATTTGAATTGTTCATAACTTGTAGTGACTCTTAGAAGGGAAGGAAGCAAGTTCCATTTTTTTGCTGTAGTATAAGAAAGTAGGAGGTGGCCAGGAGGTCGTTTGGGTTTGTATACTGAAATAAGATTTTGGTGACTAGATCTTAGGGGCCTGAGAGAAGTGTAGAAGGGCAAGATGTTAGATAATGCAGGGCAAGCAGTGGGTTTGAAAATTAGTTTGTGTGCAGTAGTAAGTTGGAGGTAAACCAGGTGATTAGGGAGTTCTAGCCATTGGAGACTACGGAGGCAGATGCAATGGTGTGTAGAATGAGTGGAGTTAGTAGCAAATTTGGCGATTTTGTAGTAGCAACTTTCAAGTTTTGAGGCAATAGAAACGGTGAGGTTGGTTAGAAGAGGAGCACCATACAATAGAGAAGGGAGAAGGAAGGTCGTGGCGAGTGTTTGTCTTGTAGCTAAAGAAAGAAAGTTAGCATTTCTGTAAAGCATACCGAGCTTCTGATGTTTTTTTTTTATGTTTAGTTGAATATGAGTATTAAATTTCAGGTGTTCAACAATGGTAACTCCGAGTAATTTTGCACAACTAACAACTTCTATTGGGGACTGGGAGAGGCTGGAGATTTTGAAGGATGGCTTATCAAGAGGCAGAGCTTTTGAGGGGGAGAAGAGAATGATATGGGATTTATTGGCATTAAGGGAAAGATGGTTTTGAAGCATCCAATTTTCTGTGGTTGTGAAGGCCAATTGGGTTTTGGCTTGGAGCTCGGGAAGGCTAGGGGCTGAGCAGATAACAGTGGAGTTGTCTGCATATTGTACAATTTGAGAATGAGGAATCGCAGAGTGGAGATCACTGATAAAGACATTAAAGAGCAGAAGTCCGAGAATAGAACCCTGAGGGACTCCGGTAGGGGTAGGTAAGAAGTTTGAGGTACCTGTATTCCATTTCACAGCTTGGGATCTATCTAAGAGATAACTTTTGAACCAAGAAAGGGAATTGTGGGAGAGATTGAGGTTAGAAAGGTGGTTGAGAAGGAGTGTGTGGGATATTGTGTCGAATGCCTTGGAAAGGTCAAGAAGAACAGTGGAGACAATAACTCCAGAGTCACAGGCATGGTTGACAATGTCTAGGAAAGAAAGGAGAGCAGTTATGGTACTGTGGCCAGGCCGAAACCCATGTTGAGTAGGAGTGAGGAGTTGGTTATTGAGGAGGTGGGACATGAGTTGCCGGTGGATACATTTTTCAAGGACTTTTGAAATTGGGGAAAGAATGGCTATTGGGTGGAAGTTAGAAATGCTATTATTTTTGCCTCCTTTATGAAGGGGCAGAATGTGGACAGCTCGCCAAAGTTTGGGAACATAAGATTCTTGGATGGATCTATTGATGAGAATGCTGAAAGGTATGGCGATGCCATCTGCTGCGAGCTTGAGAAAAAGTGATGGGATATTGTCGGAGGCATTGGAGCACGGTTTGAGTTTGGAAAGAAGTTTTTTGATACTGGTGGTAGACACGGGTTGTAGAATAAAAGTGGGAGGGGGTTTATGGGAGCAGGAGTGAGGGGAGGATGGTGAAGAGGGCTTTGGGTTTGGGCTGGGGGCGGAAGAGGAGAAGGATTTAGTCAGTTCAGCTATGGAGCTGGTAAAAAAGGAGTTGAAGAGGGTTGCAATTTCTGTGTCAGTCTTATTGTTGTCTGGACAGGGATTGGATTTAGTACCTGGGTGTAAGAGGGAATTGATGGAATTCCAGAATTTTTTGGGATTGTTTGCGAGGGTAGACTGTAGTTTGTTGTAGTATGATTTTTTTTATCTTTTATGATAAGTTTTTTAGTAAGATTGTGTAGTTGCTTAAATTGAAGGAATGAAGCTGGGTTTTTATTTTTATTGTATAGTTTCCAAGTTTTATCTCTTTGTAGCATTAGAGTTTTAGTGTCCTTAGTTAGCCAAGGAGCAGAGTTGTGTTTTATTCGTTTTGTTCGAGGTGGGGCTTGGGAGTTTAGGATTTTAAGGAAGGTAGTATTGAAGACTTCTAGGGCTTCATCTAGGGGAAGAGTTTTTAGTGAATCCCAGTTTGTAAGTTTAAGGGTTTCAGAAAATACAGAAGGGTTAAAATTAGTTAGGTCACGAGAGTGGGCATATTGATGTTGGTGTGGGAGCTGTTGGGTAGTTCGGTTAGTAGAGGCTGGGAGATGATCACTTATTGAGTCTGGTAAGATACCAGAGTTGGAGATATTGTTAGGGTGGCTGACTAAAATCCAGTCCAGGATGGAGCCTGGAGGGTTATTTTTGTTAGGTCTGGTAATGTTGTTTATTAGTTGAGTAAAATTATAAAGATTGATAGACAGAGAGGGAGTATTATTATTAATTGTATTCCAATCAATATTGACATCACCTAGAATGTAAGTCTCATGCTTGATATTGTTTGTAGCCCAACAGAGAATATTCTCAAGGGTGGAGGAGTTGTCCCCAGGGGGTATATAGATGGTTATGATACAGATACTTTTGAAGTTGTTTATTTTGAGGATTCCTATGACTAGTTCTGCATTATTAAATTTAGGAATGGGATTTTGGTATGGGCTGAGATTTAGCAGGCAGTTGAAGAGTAAGGCTACACCACCTCCATTTTTGTTTTTGCGATCAGACTTAAGTGCTTGGAAGCCAGGTGGTAAAATCTCAGAGTTAGTAGTTTGTGGTTTTTGCCAGGTTTCGGTTACTGCTACTATGTCAGGTGTAGTGAGATTTAGCCAAGCATGGAAATGTGTTATTTTGTTATTAATACTCTGGGTATTAATGGTATTAATGGTAATGAATTTAAGGTATTTATGGCTGTATCTATTAGTGGAGGTAGTGGGAGAGAGATTGTTAGTAGATGTTGGCCCAGGGTTGGGGTGGATATCTCCAGCAAGAGCAAGCCAAGAGAAACTTTGAATTGAGGCATAACGTAAGAGGGAGATGTAATTTAATTTTGATAGCAGGAGATTTTAAATAGACTGTATGGAGTTTTAGTTTGAAATAATGAATTGGATTTGGTTGAAGTAGGGAGGGGGATATTAAATAAAAGTGGAGTGTTGAAGGGTGGGGAAAGGAGATAATGGAGCGTGAGGGGAGTGGGAAAGAGGAGGGTAGTGTGGTAGAGGAATAGGAAGTTACATTATAGAGAGCAGTTAAAAGGAAAAGACATGTAAATGAGGTGAGATAGTGTGGAAGAGACATGGATGAGTAGGGTAGGATAGATATTAGAAGAGGGGGTAGAGACTGTGTGGGGAGTTTGGAGATATAAGGAGGAGAAGTATGTGAGAGAGCAGTCAGGTAAGGGAATAGAGAGGGGGAGGAGTAGTTTAAAGAGATATATCTAGGAGGGGGAGGGGCAAAGAGATGGGATAGGTTGAGGGCAACAGGGGAGGAGACAGGAGGAGACTATAAATGTAGATGCACTGGGGGTGGGTGGGATTTTGGGGTAGGGTAGGGGGCAGAGTGAGCCCGCAGGGCGAACGTAGCGGGTAGAGCCACTGAAGGAGAGAGGCCAAGGAAAAACTATCAGTGGAGAGCTGAAATGTTAAGGAAAGTTTGGGGATGGGTAGAAGGTAAGGGCCTAATCAGTAGTGGTATTGGACAGAGAAACGTATGATATACTTATCTTCAAGGAGGGACTGTTGCACTGGGAGGTTGTGATAGTAGACAGTGAAATGTAGGTGAAGAGGAGAACAGTAGGAAGGAGAGAAAATTATCTGGAGGCAGTAGTGTCTTACAAATATATAAAACCTGCGAGTCTAAGGGAAGAGGCTTTAATCAGAGGGGAGAGACCGAGAGAAGGGTGCCACCTAGTGGACAAAAGATTTATAGCAAGTAGTATCTCAAGTACAGGGGGGAAGGAGGTATGTTTAAAGTGGACACAAGAGGAGAGGGCAAGCAAGAAGTACTTGAAGGGCTTTGGCTGCTGGTCGACCTAGCTAGGGAGTATATAATAGCAAACCCTGGAGAATCATAACAGAACTAGCATTAGATAACCTGAGTTTTCAAAACAGAGCTAGCTTTAGAACAGTCTGTTGTATTAGGAGGACATACTTTCTTGTGTTTATACTTTCTTCAAATAGGGAGGTTTTTAAGGTTCAGCTCCTCAGTTTAGGAATGGACAGTATTAGGTGGGTGAAGGACGTTGGTCAACAGCGACAGGGCAGTCTCACACTAGAGAACAATGCAGGCAGGTTGATCAACTAGTAAATAAAGTGGAGAGAAACAAGAAGTAAAATAAACAGAAAACAAGGCACACTCAGAAATACTAGGCATTGATATTCATATCCTAGGCAAGATATTACAGTTCTGTTAAACACTATAGCAAGGGACAATATGAGAATAAACAGACGCAATGGCTGAATTCACTTACCCCCTAAGTTAAGCTTAGGAGTAGAGTACAAGTATAAAAAGCTGTAGTCCTCACTTACTCCAAATGTTAAGTTAGGAGTAGTCTTTTTAAAGTATCAACAGTTCTAACAAAACATGGCAAAATATTGCTATATAATGCAGTATTCTTTAACAACAGTGGCAGTTAATCAAAATATATCAAATAGAGCCTCAGGCTTCTGAGTGTACAAAGCAGATAAATTTGGGGTCTTATTCGACAGTAAAATAGAAGGGGAATGGCATATAGCTATGTACAATAGCGTATATGCATTCCACGTGCAGGAACACAAACTATTTAACTGTAAAATACAAACGGAATGGCATATAGCTATGTACGATAGCGTATATGCATTCCACGTGCAGGAACACAAACTATTCAACTGTAAAAATACAAGCGGAATGGCATATAGCTATGTACGATAGCGTATATGCATTCCACATGCAGGGACACAAACACTAGCAGCCGTTAGCGGCGATTAATGCATAACAAAATATTGAGCAATATTAACAAGTGCAATCTAGGCGGTGAAGCAAAATAAAACAATCTATCTTCGCACACGCAATGTTAATATGTGCGTCCTAGGCAGTTACTTACTCACAGTACTGTGAGAGCAAATGCCTGCTCTTTGACCTAAGGTGTAGAGTATTGAGAGAGCAATGTCTGCTCTTTGACCTAAGATGCGGAGTACTGTGAGAGCAAATGTCTGCTCTTTAACCTAAAGTGCAGAGTACTGAGAGAGCAAATGTCTGCTCTTTGACCTAAGATGTGCACTACTGCCAAAGCAGTAAAATGAAATAAGGTTGTCTTTCTGGCTGAAAAAAAGATTTCAGCAGAGCACTGAGACCACATTTACACTTAGTTTATACTTTGACTTTGTAGCTTTTGCATCCTCAGTTTCCCTGCCTGCTTTAGGAGCTTTAACTCTAGATAATTGGATAGATTTATTAAATGTCCCATAATTCCCTCATTCATGCAAACAGTTGAAGACTAATTAATGCCTTGGATTTCTACTTTACAGCTGAATATATTTGTGAAGTTAAAATCAGCAACATCACCCATTCAACTCTGCTATCAAAGGACACTTCAAACATCATGGTTGTGAATTTTATTTTAGGGGAGAAGTGTGAGTATAATGCCTATTCTTGAGATGCTTTGGTCTTCAGAGAAATGATAAACCTCATGACAATAAATTTAAGCAATGGAAAATCAGTTAAGCTCATTAAACAATTAACCAAACTTATATATGCACACAAAAACTGTATAATTAATTGCAAAACAACATTCACAACCAGCATGATTTTTCTGTTGAAACAGTTCTAACATCAGAGTGCACCAGACTTGATGGTTTATTTTCAGAAGTTTATGTGTGTCTATATAAATCAGTGCAGGCAGTGCATCAATGTAATTTAAAATTTCAGACTCAGACTAAAAAGAGAGTTTATAATCTGTGATACCAAATGAATGAATCTGTCAACCAAATAAAGACAGGTATGTATGAATTTGAAGGATATTGAAAACTAAAGAAACAATATTTCCTGGCTATGCAAAGCAAAATTTCTCAATAACTATTGTGTGTGTCATGTAAATTAATTTTCTCGGTTGCGTAAATCTACAGTGATAAGCATTCACAACTTTCCAGGAAGAGAAAGTAATATGAGTTTGAAGTTCATTTGCATATGGGTCTAACAAGCATTTCACATCAGAAATACCTGTATTTGGCCTGGTAAATGTCCTGGATAGTGAGAGTTTCTGTAACCTACTAGACTATCATAGCAGCTTCCTCTTTCATTGAACTTTTGGAGATATTTTTCAAGCGTCCTATCAAAAGTAGACTATACTGTCCAACTCCATTAAACTTCCTTCCAACTAAATTGTTGCATTTTACAAAAACTGCTTTGGGTATTCTAACTGTTATAATAAAAGGTCGCCTTGGAATATGAAGTCTCACCATGTTTGCAGAGTATGCTATGCTACTTTCACTGCAAATGAGGCTCTGCTGAGCTCTCTTTCTAACTACTATCTGAGCAGAATTTGAATATCTGTAGGCATAGTGATTGTTAGACCATAAACAGCATGGTGTCTACCCAAGAAATTCCTCAATATAACTTATTCACACAATGGCATGTAATCAAAGAAAACATAACAGACAGGATTAAAACCAGCAGCCATTTTGTCTGTTATGAGAAAACTGCAGCAAGAAAAAAAAAAAAACAGGATATCCATGAAATCATTCCCATCATTGCTTCTGAAAATTAAAAAAAAAAAAAAAACAGAAAAGCATATAACATGCATGACGATTGCTATTAAAGATCTCTGTACTTGCTGTAAATGTTAGGGGTAGAGGACTTGAAATAGTGGTTAAGTTGTCTAGCTCACAGACACAAAGTACACAGTTTCTTACCCTTAAGAGACTTTAGCTAAGCTTAAAATGGCCCACAAGGCAACTAGCCTAGTACTAACCTATGTTTTAAACAAGTCCCAAAATGAAGAAATTCAGTGAAAAAATCTTAACCTTAGGTTTTGGAAGTGTACACGTAATGAAATAACTGAAATGTGAATTAAAATCCCTTACTGCTTATTCTTCTCACAAAAAAAACTATGGAGTTATACTATGCATTAACTACATTAATTAATGCTTGTTATAGTTCATGGTTATATAGAAGTTGTTCTATTGAATGCAGCATTATTTTATTGCATTTGATATGAGTTTCTTTTTATGGCATCAGTGGTGACCTCTACAAGCTATAGTGCTTTAGTGATTCAAGATTTGACTTTGCTTTCTGATTTACCCTGCATACACAAATTATATTTGAGGACATTATTACTTGTCTATGTCGTCTCTCTGTATCATGATGCATATAACTGTAACTATATGTTGAAATTTGTAACTATCATTCAGCATGGGTAATAGCTGAAGATAATCTGAGGACCAGACCACCTACCTACTCAACAAAGTTAATAAATAAATCTCTTAATCAATTAATGAATCACTCAATTAGACAATCAATCAGGTGCAAAATAGTCGACAGTCTCCACTAATACAGGACTATAAACAGTTTGTGACATATTTATTTGTTAACTGGATAATTAAGAAGTGTCATGCTGCATCTTGTATTTTAGGAGACCAGTTTTAGTGTGTGTAAGTCTGTTGCATTTATTTTCCATGCTAGGTACATGCTGTCACATAATATAGCAACATGTGCATTATGTCAATTTCATAGTCAACTCAGCTGCTAGCTTCAGTACTGAACCATAAATTATGGGTAAAATGTCTTTAAGTTTGCTCAGGCTTAATCGTCACTGATGACGCACATGATCAAGGTGATTTGATATGACCATAGCTCTCTCCTTTGGAGAAGAGATAGTATAGCATAAACATTTGAAGTTTAGAACACATGCATGCACATTTTCTTTTCATTTTAAAATGTTTTCCATTTTTGAAAATGTTTAGTATTAAAACATTTTAAACTACTGTACAACAATTCACATTTCCCTAACACAGAAAATATTTAGTCTTTTATATTCCCTTGGCATACTTTCCTTTTAGTAGTCCTTTTTTAACTTAACCTTTCTGGAACCATCATTAGCCTTGGTATCTCACTAGAAGTCTTATCTCACACCCTTGTGAAGTAACTCTCACAAGTTGTGAATGTTCCAACAAATGAGCTCTCACTATGAAATGCTTATCTAAATTAATTATCTGTGTCCATCTGATTGTGTCAGTGGCTCAACAGGTAGCTTGTGTCCATCTGATTGTGTCAGTGGTTCAGACAGGTAGCCTGCATCCATTTGATTTTGTCAGTGGCTCAACAAACACGTAGCCTGTGTCCATCTGATTGTGTCAGTGGCTCAAACAGGTAGCCTGTGTCCATATGATTGTGTCAGTGGCTCAACAGGTAGCACACTCACTTTGGTGCTGGAAAAGCAGATAGCTGTGGGCTCAGACTTCCAGTACTGAGACTGTGGTGAACCATGCAAGGATGTACTGCACTCCTGAGGTCGTGTCCTTTGAACTAAGATCCCATCATCTTGGGTTGCTGGTAGCTTTGTTGTATGCAAACGGTTCTAAAAAAGAAGTAAGAGAAGTCCCACCACCACCACAAAAGTGTCCTGTCCAAATTTTCACTAGCCAGTATAAATACTACTTCAGGTCTTCCCTGAAAAGAGATCACTGGCCTTAGTGGGACCAACATGAACAACATAATATAAATGAATTGTCCATCCATAATGAAGTTAACCAATTATAGTCTGCAGGATTGCATCTTGTTTAGTTGCTTCATTAAGGATATTCATCCTATAGGAAATCACTGGTGTGTTAAAACATTATGACTTGTACATATACACTTATATCTTCAGTATCTAACTAGACTATCTCAGTCAGGGGATTTCTACAGAGGGTATCTGTCGCTATTAATTGTTTCCCTTGAACATAGGCTGCTTGTATACTGAATCATCTAAACTGCATCAGTAACCTTTGGCATCTTGGAGTAACTTTAGCCAAGTCACATGAATTTATTAAAGGTACTAATGTTTTGTGATGTGTATGCAGCTGGAAACAGCCTAGCCCATGCCCTTAAAGTTACTCTTGCCAGGCATTCCTTTCCAGTTTGGGAATATCTATATTCAGTCTCTGTTTATGTTCTGGAACAGAAAGCTACTGTCTTAAGTTTTCCATCAACTTGTTGCAACAAAGCTGCTCCACTCATCACAGTTGATTTCGTTACATTGTAACAGGCAATTACTGGTGTGGATGCAACATAGACTTAAATCTTTTCAAACCTGCTCTTTGGCATCAACCCATGTCTGTGTTACATGTTCTTTTTTAGCAATTCTGTTTGCAGGTTGAAGCACAATGGACAGCCCTGTCACAAAATGTCCCAATAGGTTCATAGGTTGCTACTAGGCTAACAACCACTAGGGCCATTACAAATCTAGTTATATATCACAAACACATTTATATCCAGAGTATCATGGGGGTGGGGGGCATGTTACTAGGAGGTTAATAAAAGATTTGTATGGGGCTGTTAGGTTGTAGAATGGGGCAGAGCCTTGTGACATTTCCTGGACTTGGTAACTTTTACCATACTTTAATCTGCTTTGATGCAATTTCCATTAATTCAGTGCCTAAAATAATAAATTTCAGTCTTGCTAAAACAGCAGTTATCATTATTCGGCCTGAACCCCAATTTTTCAATGGTCAAATGCACTAACTTTAGCCTTTTTATCACATGAAACATTGTCAGGCTCAAACACAAAAATGTCATTCATCACAATCACTACAACCTCATTATTCTTAAGGTGAATACTCATTACATACATGCTGGAAGATTTTAGATGCTGATGTAATAGCAAAAGGTAACCCTGTGAAACAGAATCTTTCCATTGAAATAATGAACATGGTCAGCTTTCTGCTTATTTGGGTCAAAGGGCATTTTCTAAGACACACTGGATATATCAATCAGTAATCTTGGGTGCTATGTCTTCCAAAGAAGGCAGGATAAACCTATTCCTTATGGTTGCATAATTTAAATATTTTTAATGAACACGTTCTAATGATTTCCTTTTTCATTTTTCTTTATGACTAGCACTACTGTGTCATGCAGGTCAGTAGATTCTGCAACCTTTTCAGTGTCCCTGCATCACATTTAGCTCAACCTCAACCTTAGAAAAAAATGGGGAGTTGTACACTTTGCAGTTTCATGGCAGCACAAAGAACCACACCTGATTTCATATGGACGGTTACTGGCTCACATTTAAGTAGTCTAGCATCATCAAACAATCAGGACTTATTTTGTTTGTCAGTTCTGGCTATTAGACCTAATTTGTATGCAACAGCTATGCTCAGCAGATTTTTCACATATAGACCCAACAATACAAAGATCTAAAATTCATATTTGCACCTTTTCCTGGTAGTGATGGCTATAAACTTCATCTGCCATCTGAGGTTCCCATTAGGGCTGATCACTTCCATTTCTGTTTCAAACAAATACAGACATTTTGAGATGCTACTAGCTGTACCATGTGACACTACAGTTATGTTTGTCCAGTATCTATCTTGAACCTTAATGTTGTGTCATAAATTGAAAGACATACATACAGTTCCTCGTCTGGGTGTGACAGCCTACTTGCTTAAGATATTAATTTGTAGTCTTTTCAATTTACTCTGTGTTTTATATTCTTTACTTTAGCCTTATGTGGAACAGCAAAATGTCCCAGTGTTTTATATTTTTAGAACCATCTGCTTTGCACCAAACCCAGCACTGATTCATTATGCACAAGGCTTCATCTAGCACACTTCTCTTGCTCGCTTTTATTATTATTAATTTCACTTGTATGCTTACACTGGCCTCCTTAATGCATTCTATTCTGCTTTTTGCAGTTTTTTTACTTAAATATATCATCTTAGAAACTAGAAACTCAGAAACTATCATCTTAGGTGATTTCAATATTGACTGGCAATCCTGTTCTGGCAACAATCCAACCCATCATGTACACCTTCATGGCTTCACCCAACTAGTCCAGTCACCAACCAGGATAAATAAAAACTCCAGCAAGCACACTACCCTGGATTAGATACTAGTCAGTAAGAGCCCTCAGTTATATATAACAGGCTGCTTATCAGATAGCCTCAGTGATCACTCCCCAACATTCCTACTCAAAAAATACATATACCAAGCTAAACCTGTCATCTACCATCAAATATGTAAGAAACTAAACTTTAAACCACTCACATTCATCTCATCCCTCAAAGAATGTAACTGGCATCCTCTAAGTACCTCAGTCTAGATGACGCAGTTGAATTTTTTAATACTACCTTCCTGAACATCCTTAATTACCATGCCCCATAAGATTTTCCAGAACCAAAGCACAACCCTCCCCATGGCTACAGAAAACCACTAAGTCAGAAATGAAAAACAGGGATAAAGCCTGGGAGCACTGGCGCAAAACCAAAACCCCCTCAGCTAGACAGAAATTCCTAGAACTACGCAATAGAGTCAAAAGGTAATAAAACAGGACAAATTCTAATACTACCAGTCTGCCCTAGACTCCTCACAACACAGCCCCAAACAATTTTGGTCCTCCATAAACTCCATCCTCCACCCAGGTAAAGTCAGTACCTCTCCTCCTAACATCCCTCACTCCTCAGAAAATATTGCTACCTCATTCAACACACACTTCACCCAAACCATACTATCACTAGCTAAACAACACAACCCCTCCCTCCAACCCACACCTTCAACTAGTAATCTCCCCACTGCCTTCTCTTTTTCTCCTGTACCTACCTCCAACATAAAAAAACTCTTAACTAAACTTAAACCCACCAAATTAGCAGCAGACAACCTCCCAAGTGAATACCTACAAATCGCAGCTGATGCTCTGGCCTACCCAGTATCCATCTTGATTAACCGATATCTGTCAGAAAGTTACGTGAAAAGTATCACATATAATTCTCCTCCACAAAGGCGGACCCTCCGCAGAACTAACCAGTTACCGCCCCATAGCTATTCTCTCTCCACTCTCCAAAATACTAGAGAGATGCATACACTCTCAGGTCTCAGACTACCTACTTACTAACAACCTCCTTTCCAGTACTCATCATGGTTTCCGACCAAACCATAGCACCACGACTGCCTTACTCTCCTTTACTAACACTATCCTTCAGCATAAAAACAATGGCTATCTCTCCTCTGCTACTTTCCTAGACCTATCTAAAGCATTTGACATGGTCCCACACAAACAACTTATCTCTGTCCTCAATAACCTATCCTTCTCACAATCAGTCACCAACTGGTTTCAGAGTTACTTGTCTGACTGCCAACAATCCATTGTATGGCAGAATGACATATCTCCCCAACTACCTGTCTCCATAGGGGTTCCCCAAGGATCCATCCTTGGACTCCTACTCTTCTCTGTTTACACCAATAATCTAGCCTCTGCCACCAAACTTGGCACACTCATACAATACGCAGATGACTTGACCATCATCTGCTCAGCCCAGTCCCTACCCAAGCTGCAAAAAGTCACACAGGAAGCCTTTTCCTCTGTTGAAACATGGTTATCCGATGCCCAATTAATACTCAACCCAAACAAAACTAAACTACTCATCTTCCAACCCACCAAACATACTCAAAACAACTCTCACTTTAACATCACAGCAAAAGACAACACCACTATATACCCAACTGAACACACCAAATTGCTAGGAGTGAAAATAGACAATAAACTAAAATGTGACATTCACATATCCATGACCATAAAAAAAGTCCACAAAAAACTAGGAGCATTATACAGAAATAAGCAATTTCTCACCAAAGCAGCAACGATTTCAATAGCAAATTCCCACCTTATCTCCACCCTACTTTATGCCTCTCCAATATATACCAACCTAAGGCAATGTGATCTAAACAAGCTAGAGACCTGCTACAACAAAATCGCCAAATTTGCCACAGGGGCATCCTACCGTAGTCACCACTGTCTCTCACTTGCTGAACTGGGCTGGCTTGAACTCCCTCACCTCCTTCAGTGGTATCAACTCTCACTCGCCCACAAATTAGTAAACCATCCACTAAATGTCCCATCCCTCTAGAAGCTACTCCAACCCTATCGCACCACCAGACCACTAAGATCCAGCAACAAAAATCACTTGCAGATCACTAAAGCCAATAACTCTGCTGGTGAAGCACTATTCTCTTGTGCCATAGCCAAATTATGGAACTCACTCCCACCCACAATTACCTCCGTACCATCATGCACCCACTTCAAAACTTTACTAAAAGCGCACCTAAAAACATGCTGGTTATGCCCTTGCAACTCCCACTCTAACATCATCCACCCCATCCAACCACTACCTTTCTCTCCAATCCACTAACTACCTTGATTATAGCAAGCTCAGATGCTCATAAGCTTAGTACTTATTATACAGCAGGAACTTCTCATTGTAACATTTGTTAATATCTGTTATGTACTTCACAGATAAAGATTCTAGTTGTCTACTGATGTACTATGTTCTTCATCTGTAAATATGTTGTAAGTAATTGCTATGTTAAATTGTTAATCGCTATGTAATCCAATGTAACTACTGTCTGTTTATTTTACTGTGGAGCTTTTCTCCCCGGGCCTCCGCTGAAAATGGACCTACGTCCAGTCGGACACTCCCGGTCAACAAATTTAAATAAATAAATAAATTCACATCTCTCACCATCCTCATGTCTGCACTTTCATTTTTAATTTGTTCAGACTGTTGAACAAATAGCATAGCTTTCTCTATTGTTGCACCTGTAATGTTTGTGAAATTTCATGGTCTGCAATGCTTATAATAATTATGACTTATTTCCCATCATTAGTTCTACCAAACTCAGCATTATTCCAGGTAACAGAAAAGTTGAACAGATGCTATTACAGACTCATTCAACACATCTATGGAAACAAGCTCTTTATAAGTTTATAGGTAGTTACGAGATATGTGGTACTGGAGGCCACTGAGGAGAATATCCCATTTATTCAATTGCCCCAGAGTATTCTCTGACAAAGTGACTTGTTCAGAGTCGCAAATTAAACAAACAGAGGTGATGGAATGAAACACTGGAATACAGGAAACAGCTTGTCAATGGCTCACAGCCTTAATGCTTTTGGCTAACTGGCAGAATCTTTTATCGAGTACATTTTATAAGAATAAAATGTTTATTTACCTAAGCTAACTATTGACTCTCAGCAAATATGAAGGTAACTAAAGTAGGTACACTGTCTCTTCCCAATAGACAAAGAAGAGAGTTTACTTGAGCATAATGATCTTCCTTGTCTAACTTGCTGCTGTAGTGTGATTTCATATTGCTTTCATATTGGCCATACTGTTGCAGGTCTGTATTAGATAATCAAAATCTACTTACCTAGAACCTGTATTCATCGACACCAAAACAGTGAAACACTCTTCAGTGAACATCAAAAATTTTGCTAGGGTAAGTAATCAGTTGGCCAATATAACACCACAACACATATTGCACTAAATCAAACCCACTAAAGTGGGGGGTGCCCCCCACAACCCACTAAAGTGGGGGGTGCCCCCCACAACCCCCTAACTATATAGACCAAGTCTGAGATTGCACTACAGTGGGGAAAAGGGCAAAGTTATGGTGTTAGCCAATTGCTTCCTTAACCTAGGAAGTTTTTATCATTTGTGGAAGTGAATTTTGCTATTTCGGTGTCAGTGAATACAGGTTTGAGGTATGTAGATTTCAGTTATCTAACATAAATCTGCTGTTGGTTGTGTCAAATCAAATGACTTTGGTGGAATGAATTTGGTCATTTTTAATGTAATTTTTCTGCTCACCTTCTCTTTCACCTGTTACCAACTGTCCTGAGGCAATACTGTACCCAAATATTGGTAAAATTGTTTTGTGTTTAAAAATATTTTATTTTGCTATAGACCAAAAGTGCAAAGTAACTGATGTGTTGGTTCCTAACCATGTTTAGGGTGGTAATAGTCTTAACCATGTTTAGGTAGAATTCCCTGTGTGGGTGTGTGTGTGTGTGTGTGTGTGTGTGTGTGTGTGTGTGTGTGTGCATGTACGTGTGTATGCGTGCGTGTGTGCGCGTGTCTGTGTGTGTGTGTATGTGCCCGTGTGGTTGTGTGCGTGTGTGTGCATGTGTCTGCATGTGTGCATGTGTGCGCGTGTGCGCGTGTGTGTGTGTGTGTCTGTGTGCACGTGTGTATGCGTGTGTGTGTGTGTGTGTGTGTGTGTGTGTGTGTGTGTGTGTGTGTGTGTGTGTTTTTAAAGCAGTTACCATGGGTAAGGGGCATGGGAAGATGCCATATTTAATGGAGATAGTGGTTGGAAAGAGGCTGGAATGCTATACAAAAAACTCAGCTCTGTAAGTGGTCAGTGTGTAGTCCTAGTCTGGGTGGGAATATTGTAAGCCCATACCAAAGATATCAGTATATATTAGCTGCATGCTGTTACTCAGAGGTTATCATTGAGGAACTGGTCAGTGAATCAGATTTGTGTGTATCTTTTTCACTTTAATCTGTTGAGCACCAGTGGTGTGACCTTTCCTCTTATAGCCATCAAACCTATTAGTGGTCCTCTGGTAGCCATCAGACCTATTTGTGGGCAGTGATATGGAGGCAGGTCTCATTCCTTATTCCTCACATATCCACCATGACATTTGATTTGCAGTGCTAGGATTCATACTCTGTTGATGCACACCGGTTATTATGACGTGTTTTCTGCACTGGTAATGTTTTTAATTTCAATGATTTATTATGGATGTAAGTAACTGTTTGTAACATCTTTCCTGGTTGAATTATTATTTTGTTTCATTGGGTACATTCCTTAATTTAAGCAATAAAAAACATGGTGCAAACTAAGTTTGATCAACCCCAACATGGCAACATATGGATGGGCAGGTGAATCAAGGCATAGCTGTCAGCCTGATATCATTAATTCTAAGCATTAAAGAGATAAATAGAGAGGATGACCTTTCTAAGTGTCAGAGAACTAAGCCATTGACTGTATCAGATAAATAACATTTATTTATTGTATACTAAACATGCTGCTGGACTTACAAATACTTAAATTTACCATATGACTAGGCCAGGCAGAAAGAAGACAGTCTCATCTCTAAAATATCAGGATGTAGCTACGATGTGCATGTTTTGTTGTTGTTAAGTTTATAGTTTGAGAACATGAAAGATTCATCAATGGCATGAAGAAACTGATTGATGAATGTGAATGGAGCATGTAAACCTGTAAGAGATAAGACAATATTACACAAGTAAACTAGTAGTGTAACTGAATTTAACTCATTCACTCCAGTGGAGCTCAGGAAGTTTGCACTGTAACTTCCAATGGGTGGAGCCTAAGCTTTTTGACAGAATCAGATTATGTCCTCACATTTCAAACTAATGTTCACATCTCTGGAACCATAGGGGTTATGAAAGAAGTATAAGTATATGGCAAACTCTTTAGTGCAAACTATTTTTACAGTGGAAGTATTCTTTAGGTTCTAGATCTTAAGATGAAGTTTGTAAGTCACAGTAAGCACAGTAACTATTACATGTGTAATATTTTATAAATAACTTAATATCTCAGTAACAGCTCAAGTTACACACACACAGCAGCATTTTATTCATCTAGCTGAGGGCTTTCATATGATGCTAAAGAATTCTCTCTGTTATTTGGTTGTTGAGATATTTAGAAAAATGTGAAAATGATATCTATATAAATGAATATCATAAAAACAGCAGTTAATATCTATTTACCTGCACTAGAAAGAGGTCAAATATTAATGCAGTTGAGTTTGCCATTGTGTAAGCTTTAAGTTGAATCTTTTAAAACTGTGTACATATCACGGTTATAGAATCATTGATGCAAATATGAACAAGCAATATTTGATGCTTAGAGGCGTCAGTCGGAGTTAACTGCAGATGCACCTCGAGGTGTCACTTGGATGTAATGAGTTTTAAGCAGTGTCTGGAATGGATCATTTATTACTTTCTAGACATTGTTTGTCTGGATGCTTTTAATATTCTTTTGAATGTCCTTACTTTAAAGTAATTTCTCTGAAATACTGGTAAATTTAACAAAGTTCTTAAAACAGAAAAATCTTTTGGCAGGACATTCTGAGTATTTTCAATCATCTCCAGCATACTGTGTTCATTACCATTTGTCTGAGTGCCCATCGTCATATTTTCTGTTGCTGATTAAGCATATTGTAAATGCTAGTTACATAGAATGTGGAATTCCCTGTGACTGAATAGGCCCAGGTAAAAAATGTACATTTTTTTCAGACATAGTTGTAGAGATTGCAAGTCTGCATTCTTCCATGAATTTTTCAGTAGGTCCATCTTGTAGCTTTTTGTTAGTACTACTTAGAAACTTTTCGATATTTGCAGTAACTTCTCAGATCCTTGTGCAGCTTCATACTCAGCATCTTTTAAGTACTGGTATATAATCCACAGCCTCCATTATGTCTACATGTTTGCACAATTCTTTATTAGAAACTACACTGTTGCCTAGTTCTTTCAATAGCTTTACCTATTCGTTGGAGTCATTTGAATGAAAGTCAATGTTCTGATCCTTTTTGTTCGTCTTATATTCATTATTTATTTATTGACATTTGATTACCCGGAAAGTCTGACTGGATAGAAGCCCATTTTCAGTGGAGGCCCATGGAAAAAAGCTTCAAAGTATTGCAAAACATTTTAAGAACAATAATCTTACAATCTTCAAAATAAAACAAAAACATCTACAGTTTAATAATTACAACAAATTAGTGATAATATAAAAACATTGGCTAAGAATTAATACAAGTTACATGATAATCATTTAATATTTATAGAAATTTTAGACAGTTTGAGGAGAAATTAAAGGAAATTTTGTCTAATACAAACAGAAATTGCAATATGAAGTGAGGGAAAACAGACTTATGGTATATTTAGAGAGAAAGTCAGGGAAGATAATTTGACTGAAGTAAGTGAAGAAGGAAGAGTAAGGAGGTATAATGAATAAAAAGGTATTTGTTCACATTTAGGGATACAGTTTATCCTGGTTTTGCAAAGATTAAAGCCAGATTTTAGCTAGGAAGTCTTTCAGAGTGGTTTTGGAGTATGGGAGGGAGGGTATAGACCTGATGGATACAGGTAAGGAGTTCCAGGCCTTAGTAACCTTGTATGAGTACAGACAATGCCCAGCAGATTTAAAAGGTTTGTAGACAGATGGGAGTTTCTGGTCACTGGATCACAATGACCGACTGGCAAAATAGTTGTATAGAATGTCTTTTAGTGCTGGCAGGCAGATGGATGCTGGATAATTTTATAGGTGGTAAGAAGCTGTGTCTATGTTAGTTAATGAGGCAGTTCTAACAAATTTAGGCTTTTTAGTGCTATATAGCAGTGGATTCTGAAATGGGTATTTGTACAAATTTAGCAACTTTATTATACAACTGTTCAAATTTTAATTTTTGTGAAGCCTTAACGTTAATAAGGATGGGAGAGCCATAAAAAAGTGGCAAGTGTAGTTTTAGGTGCATTGGTTAGAAAGTTATTGGCTCTGTAAAACATTCATAGTTTTTGATGAGTTTTTCTTTTTTAATTCTGTATATGATGAACCTATGAACCTATAATGTAAGCTTATCATCCACTATCACCCCTAGTAATTTGCCATGAGAGGTGACTTCAATGGTTGTATTGTCAAGAGAGAGAACTTTAAAAAAATAATAAAAACCACTGAAACAACCAAGAACAAGGGTAGACAAAAGTTTTCATCAGAGACTTCTTCAGAAAACTCAAATACATAAAAATCACTAGTTTTAAATGCTTCAGTGAACCAGTAAAAGCACTAAACAATTATGACATCATAGTGACTAATAAAATAATTTAAACTAACTCTGATAATGATAATCCAGGTGTATTATTTACTTAAATACACCCTACAATTTTTTAAAAAACATTTTATGTTCACAACATCATTTAAACCAGGTTCCTGGTCTGAATTTAACCTAGTCTGCAACATAGCTTCCTTTTGCTCCAATTCTGTTTTGTAATCCCTAAACCCTCAAATTATAAGCCTTCTGTTCCAACACTGAAAACAAAAACTTGTTGTATTGGGGGCATATCAAGGTGTGTCTGTAAAAGGTGTTCTTGACATCTTTCTTTTTTATGTCATAATAATGTTCCCTGATTCTTACACCCAATGTTCGGGTGGTCATCCCAATGTAAAAAGCAGTGCAATGGGAACAAACTCCTATATACGCTAACCCTTTGTTTTTACAATTAAAGTGACCAGGAACTTTGATCGTATATGGTAAATGTGCCACATAAGTATATGACCCTTCTAAACTGCACCTGCACATATTGCAGCTACCACATTTCTGCATACCCATCAGCCTGTTATTATCGTTAGGTCCATTTCCTGATGATACTTTAACTTTTTCCAACAGAAATTTTAAATTATGATGATTCTTATATACAAATTGTGGTCTAGGACCAACTATTGTGAAAAGGTCTTGGTTTCCTACTAATATTTTCCAGTTCTCCTTTATCATGTTCTTAATAAGTGGAGAATCTACTGTCATATTTAAGATGCAATAAACTTCTCTTTCTGTTCCAGTAGTCGATCTCTGACATCTGTCAGCCATCTGTATATGCTGACTAAAGTTGGTCAAGAATACAGAGGTTGACGTTAGTGAATTTGATCTATCCTGGTAAACCCATGTGTATGCATGTGTTCTAATTTTCATGTGATGTACATGCTTCATTTCTCTTTCTCCTTTTGAATAAAGGCAGTATCATGAATTTCTTTCTCAAACAATTAAGAAGTAGTGGTGCAGCTTAGCTGGAGACACTTCTTTTTAAAACCTGTTATTCACTGTAAAACACTATACATTATGCTTCTATGTAAGCTATAATCTACCTTGTTTGCCATCTGTCTGGCGTTCTGGGTCATAGCTGAAAATGGTCGAATTGTGGGGACCAGTTCACTTACTTGCTTAACAAATGAAATAAATAAATAAATAAATTCTATTCAAGTCTATTCAGTTCTATTCAGTCAAGGTGCAGACTGCAAAGTGCACAATTATGCAGAATATGGCTATATACAAGGCTGTGGTGAACTGTATTCCCATGTTGCAAAATGGTGAGGAAGGAAAAGTGCACATACAGAATAATATAAGCAAACTACCACAATGATATACAACTAAAGATACATGGGGAAATGAGGCCATAATTGTATAAAATGTGTACAGGTTTAAGACTGTCACAATTCATAGTCAGAAGAACCTGTGCACAGGTTTGATTGATACTACAAAACAGTAAAGCACATATAAAATATTTGAGTTGCAGACAGCTAGTGTAGTCAGGAAGATAGCAAGAGTCATGCAGTAGCATATGGTGACCATGAGCTCCAGTAAGTCTTATATGTTAGCATGACAAGGTATCAAGCAGCATTGAAAACAATACTATTAGCAGACAGCATTACACAGCTTCATAGACCAAGAGATTATTGACAATTTCTGTGTAGGCCTTGATATTGTATGGAGCTTGGTTGGCATGTATTGCTCCCATACAGAATCTACAGGTCTGTGTGGTCTTCCTATCCCTGTGAACACTAAAGAATCTGTTGTACTCACTATCCCAAGTACCAGGGACTTCCCGGGACCAAACAGGGGCATTTTGTAATGTTTCACGTCTCTGCTTGTAGAATACTTAATATTTTTCTCATCATCAAGCTTCTGCATGTAGATGAGCATATCTGGATTCCCAGCAAAACAGAGAAGAGAACCACCACTGTGCAGAGGTATTACATCACATGGGTCACATATATTTAGCAATAATACTCTCATCTGGTCCACAGTCACAGATGTATATGACCATGAAATGCTACAATTCTGTGAATTGACATTTAGTTGCAGTGCACAAGGCATCATAACCAATCTGTTTGCATAGCACTGAGACAGTTACCATGATTCATATACAAGTCATACACATGCCAGAGGTCTTGTTACTTCTTGCAAGGTGACTTGCAGCTGGCCATTTGGTTAGTAAGTGTAGGTGCTGTGGCTATATAGATGTATACAGCTGCATAGGCAGATCGCAATATGTAGTTACCCCCCTCATATGTCCCTACATGGTCCAGATGGTGCTAGATACTCACTACAGCCTTGGATAATTATGCTTATATGGAACTCAAGAGTATTGTCATTACAAAATGGCTGCAGTGACAAAAGCATCACTGAGCATGAACTTCACCCGCTCAGAGCCTGCTTACACTGTATTTATTTGTCTTGTAGGAGGGACACCACAGTATGACCCACTCACAGGTTGCACGATGTTTGTAGAGTATGCCATAGTGCACAACATAATCACAAGGAAACAGGCAAGCCAACTGAACAGTACAGGTACTTTAGGACCACACACATGAACCAACTGCACTAAAGACAAAGAAACAACAACTGATGATGACAGAGAGTCAAAACAAGCACCAGCCACATTGCACCTCCTCAGAGAGTGACTGGCGCAGTGCATAGCATCTGTGGTGAAATGGTAACCCCTAATCTAGAACTATAGGCTCTGACAAGCATGCACTAACAGTGTAGTATTGCAAAGAAAAACATGATGCATAGCAGTGTAATGCAGGGCTATACTGAGCAGAGTATAATCAGGTCATATTGTGCATCAGATATCTCCATATGCACCACACAGCAAGGAGGGTGGAATGAGTTAAAGTTATCATGTGTACAGGTGTCTAGAGACACAGTGATACATGGATGTCAACATTAACTGGGTGGAACAAGCATGTCATGGGAGATAGAGGCAGAACACTCACAGTCATATAAGGTACTATTTTTGAGGGATGACATCCTTCAGTGACAGAAATGGGGTAGCAATACATGACTGTGACCTTGGGCCACTTCAGTGACTTACTGCGCCAGGATATAGGTCTGCCCATGGTAGAGATGATGACTACTGGTAAAGAGGCACTGTATTATCACTGTTTATAATGAAGGGTGTCAGAATCTCATACACTTCCTGATGCAGGGGATGACCATGTTCTCTGTCATGACACACCCTACCATGACCAAAGATACCACAGCTGGTCTGCGTACTGACACTTGCAAACCTCCACATGGAGGCAGAAATGAAAGCAGTGTGTGCCACTGCAGACCTCATAAGACCAATAATGTCATTGCCTCTGTAGTCCATGTTCTCCTGGAGGTGCTGATAATGCTGTGCAGCATCCTCATGAATGCTACCCAGTGCAACAGTCAGCTCCATGTAGGACTGAGTATGAACAGATTGTGACTGGGTCATACTCTGGCACATGCGCTAATTGATTTTGAGTGCTGTCTGCATGTCATTGGTCAGCTAAGACACATGATGGCATCTGGCAACCCAGTGAGGCTCTTTTGTGGTGGATATACCCATATCAGATGCACTAAGTTCATTTACTGTTGCAGCCACAGGGTGGTATTGCTGGTTCTCACAACCATGAGATATCCATTCATTACAGAAGATGTGCATGCAGATTGTACAGCTTTAGATTGATCTGTTGGTAAAATCCTATACTGGAGGTAGAAGTGTACCCAGAATTGTGATACAAAGTGCCACTTTGTCATCTCAATATGACTCAAGTATTTGTATCATGTCACCATCATCAGCTCCTGCTCAGGTACTTATATCAGCCTGTTGTCCTGCTCCAGCTTATACTAGTGTCACCACTGAAGTGGTCTGGCCTGTAAATGAACAGGCACTCTACTGAAATGTTCTTACTCCTAATGCCAAGTGCCAACACACCGAAAAATTCAGGAACGGAACAAATGTTGAGCATCACTTTTCTCCTTTAAACTTGTTTTTTTTTTTGTGTGGGCAAGCCCTCCAGCATCCCCCACAACCACTGAACTTATATATACCAACTTGAAGACCATCATACCTCAGAAGAAATTAAATATTCAAAGAAATATATATATATATATGTATATATATATATATATATATATATATATATATATATATATATATATTTATTTATTTATTTATACATACACGCACTCTCACACACACACACACACACACACACACACACACACACACACACACACACATATATATATATATATATATATATATATATATATATATGCACATTTTTTTTGGCTATTCATTTTCCATATTTTAGATAATTCAAATGGTTACCAAATACACAACATGAAAAACACCAATACAACTGTAACTATTTGTGCAAACGTGTGGCCTTATGGCAAGCATGCTAAGGTGTAGTCATGAAACAAAAAATGTACAGCATCTACATTCCTCCACCATTACTATATTGTGGCTGAATGCCTAATATTCCTGTGTGAAAATATATAGGAGGATACTGCAGTCAGTCTACAGTTGGTATGTGGAAGTTTGTTGTAACTTTGTCACAATTCATCAGTTCTATGCAGTCTTAACCTAATGTATCATTCACCATGACACATGGTGGCTGGAACACCTTGATCCCAGCATCCACTCTTTCCTGGATGATCACAGTACCATTATTTCTACGTAGACACACCAAAAACTCCTTCACCTCTGCTAGCCTGTTGGACTGTGGTGGCCCTTCCATGGCCAAACTGTTATTTACCATGGATCCTATCTTTGTATTGATATGGCATTGTTGCAGCATGTGATTTCACCCTCCCAAAGCACTGTTGCCATAGCCCATTGTCTGACTCATTTGCTCTATGGCTGGTTAACATCTCCATCTTCTCAACAGTAACCTCCCTTAGGTCCTGTGTGCATGCACTAAGACTTCATTTTATCAAGGCTGAAATTATCCCACCTCTGCTGTTCTACATGTCCTCTGGACATGCTGACATCTTTGAAAACAACAGCAGTTGAAAATGCCCTGCTGGGCCTGGCAGGATAACAACTGCAGATGCAGGTCCACTGAGGAACACCTACCCCACTATAGACAGTCAAGGGACAGTTATGGGAACACATACAGCTGACATACCTGATTCACAGGATCATATACACTCCCTGTAGGGACCAGCTTCTCCTTTAAATACTACTTGTATGTATGGGAGAAGGGCAGCACTCATTCGGTATTAAAGTGACACATTGACAGACATGAGAGATACAGCTGTAAAATGTTAGAGTGAAAATGAAATATATTTGTAGGCATAATGCAGCTGTGTCTAACACAAAATGCTCCCATGTGCTAGCCACAAAGCATGACCTTTCCACATGGACAGACATGGATGCATAGATACATAAGGACAGGCAGTCCTAATGTCTTGGAGTGCCTTATGGCCACTATTGTTTAAGTACAAATAAGGCATGTGGGTACACATGATACATTTTGCTCCCTTTAGGAACATTGCATTTGAGGGCTGTAGTATGCATTCTTAGGCAGTTAGATAAATGTATTTATATTTATTTACCTGTGTAGTACACATCAGTATTTTTTAAACACACCTTGATTAATTATCAATTGTGAAATAGGCAAATTGACATTTATGTAAAAGTAATCAAACTGTATTAACACATTAACAAACACATATATTGCTTTATTACACACCAATATTGACCTGTTTTAGGTTCAATCTTGTTGTACCTGGCCAAATGCAATTTACCACACAATGTAACTCCTCAGAGCTGTTTATGGTTTCACAAACCACTTCCATACTTCCATATACTGTTGTCTATAGCTTCAGATTCATCTGCAAGGCTTGCATAACTTAGTGCTTAAAATCTCAGTATATTATCCATAGCTGAAACTTTGTGTCACTTTACATGTACAGTACATAGGCAAATAAGGCCACGTGCCATGGCTGGCTATGAATCACTTATTTAACTGATGTGAGTACAACATGAGTAGTACAGCCTGGCGGTCAGGCATGAAAGTATGTCTGTATATCACTAAATACTGTTTTATGCTGATCTACCATAGTTGAGTTAGCATGTGCAGCATTGCTTCCATATGTGCTGCTGAACGCTGCTGAAGCAGTGTTCAGCAGCACATATGGAAGCAATGCTGCACATGAGATGAGTTAGCATGTACAGCATTGCTTCCATATGTGCTGCTGAACACTGCTTCATTCACATATGTAAACATTTGTATACTAACACTTTCATCTGTCATGTGATCTGTTCAAGCTGGTACATGGCTGCATGCCTTACACTTCCGTATATACTTTACATGGATGCATCTGCATGTATCCTCACTGTGCTGTGGATCCATGTGGATATGAGCAAAGTTAACTGATTGGAAGCATTGTTAGTCCCCATGTTCAATCCATGTCTGGATGCTCAATGGCAATCAGAGACTGGACTTTTTTCTATTGGTGTATGCTCGATTTATAACAGGCACACTGGTCGGGCTGACCAATCAGTGTGCACGTTTCTGAATATTTGAATAGTAATGAGCTATCATTATATAATTACATTTATGCATGTGGACATATACAGGCACATGCAAGTGCATATATATATATATATATATATATATATATATATATATATACAAACACACACATACACACACACACACACACACACACACACACACACACACACACACACACACACACACACACACACGTGTGCACATACACTTGTACACATGTATATATTTGTCAGGAATAAAATTAGTTTTCAGTTATTTCCAAAGCAGCATCTCAATTATTTATTAAAAGAAAATTATAAATGCGAGTATATCAAATAATATTTAACGTCATGATACACACAAGAATTCATTTATACATTCAACTGACAGCAAACAATGGGGTTATTTCATACATACTTCAGCAGCTCAGCTAATTCCCACTCAGAAAATACAAAGAACAACTTTGAAAATATTGCTTCTTTCAGTGAACTTAGCGATTGTCTAGAAGAGAAAAGACATCGTTCATTCATTGCAAATGAGCAATACATTAGCACTTTCTCAAGCAAGACAGTCAGCTCAAAATATACACTTTTGAAATACTGATTTATTAGGAAAAGGCCCAAAATTCTGTTATTCTAATATGTCACATTTTGTTGTGTTATAAACATACTGTTTGCTTGATCAAATTATGCCTTACAAATTGATCATTCAAATATATCATGATCTGAATGCATTGTTATTATTATTGGGGTATTATGGCATGCTTGCACACTCTGTCATTTATTTTACTCATGAAATCAGTGTTGTTGAAACTGTGCCATAAAGTGATAACACCTTGGAAATGTATCAGCTCATTTGGTTGTCCCTTATAAGAAACCAGATGCATGTATTGTCGTTTCTTCAGACGAGTTACCTGATTCATGCTTGGAATGGATTCTGACTTCAAAATTTGTTGCAGTCTCTTTATATTCCATTTAAGAGAAGTTTTTCTTTTTTTTTTTTTTGCAAGATTTAGGGGTCACTGAACAAGTGGTATGAACTGGCAATATGAATCTTCTCATTAAAACTTTCCCTGGCATGACTAAAGCTACATTCGGGTTCAAGTCTGCAGCATTGCTTACAGCATATGTCAGCCATTGCCATGGAGATATAATAACCATATTTGGATATGTTTAGAGCTATGGAAGGAATGTTTGTTCAGTGTATGCACATTTTCAAGCAGTTCCGTGGCTAAACAGATTTTATCATCTAACTATCTGAATGTCTGCAGATCAATAGGTAGAAGAAGAGTTTGTTATACTAATATTTTTCTTAAAGACTGTGAATGAAGTTTTTCACAAATAAAAAAAGGCAAAATGCCTTGAGTCAATTGTCAAAATATTAGATTGCAGAGGTAATATCATATGTTTTATTGGGCTAACACAGATTTTACAAACCTATATAGGTTTTTGACTATGAGTTCTTTGTCGGAAACTAGTTGCTGTTTCTGGATATGTACTTTATTAAATACAGGGGGATAGGATGGGTGTACAAAATCAGAATTATTTTTTGTTGTCTAAAAGAGACGTTTAAAAAGTCCCTAGATAAAATGCGCTAGGATTATATGCTTGATATATGACACAGAAGCCTAACAGAGTCTGTGTGTGTGTGTGTGTGTGTGTGTGTGTGTGTGTGTGTGTGTGTGTGTGTGTCTTTGATTTTCCAACTTATTTCGTTTTTTTTAATACAATGACAGGAATGGACACCATTTTTAAGTCAAGGCATAATTAATATAGAATTACAAATTAAAAATTAATATTAATTATGTAGGTGTCTGCATACAGAGCAGAGTCCATGATTTATCATAAAATAATGGAGGTTCTATCCACATCATTTATTTATTATTATTTATTTATTTATTTAACATTTGTTGACCAGATTAGTCTGACTCAGCTGAAGCCCTTTTTCGGTGGAGGCCTGGGGAGAAAACCTTCACACTTACAATTTGAAACAAAAATTACAACAAAAATGAAAGTGAATATACATACTATAAAGTACATGGCTAACAAATCAGACACTAGATACATTTGTACATCAATAACATCAAGCTGTACAGTCCTAACAGAGAATGAGTCATGAGTACCTCAGTTTATTGGATAAAAAAAATGTGTTCCTATAAAGGAGTCCAAGTTTTTCGTGAGTTTGCTTAATGTTGCTGAGGACATGCAGATCAAATTTAAGCTGGTCATCACCTAATAGTTTGTTGTACAATTTGATGGAAATAGGGGTGTTATTGAGGGATGAGATAGAAAAGAAGCATTGTCCATCTGAAGTCAATGTCAGTCTGAAAGAAAATGAAAAGCTCAATCAGGACATTTAGCTTAACACTGAATGACAAATAAAAACAAAAAAAACAATACTAAGGGGAAATGTACTGGAGGATCTTTTTTCAGCCAGGAAAAACAGTTATAGTTTATTATTTGGTCTTAGCTGATCTGTTTGTGTGAGAATGTTAAAATAATTGGTACTAGTGCTGTGTTTTTGGAAGTAGCAGGAATGGCCAAGACAAGAAGTCCCTTGTTTCTCTTGTGTGAATACCTCTAAACTACTTAAATGAACGTAAACATGACAGCCTAATCCTATAAACAGAAACAGTGAAAAATGCATGTCTTGGGAGCAACTGATATGCTATACATATACCTGTTCTAATTAAGCAATACCCCACTAGTGGGTGTAGGTACATCAGGATTTTCCGACACTTGGTGTCGTTTGATCATGAGTGGGTTATTGTTATTATACAATGACATTATTTAAGAAAGGATTGTCTTTGTATGCCAGAACTGCAGTATTCACCTGCATTGTTTCCTCGTTCTTCCATGTTTTCTGATGTCCTGCACACATATATAGGACCAAACCTTTCCATATCAGTGCTGTTCAACAGAAGCAGTGGAGAAAAAAGAATCTTGTTTGTTTTAGTTTTTTTTTTACTATGAGGCAAAAATGTGAACATTCTCCAGTAATCCAGAGAGTTCAGAAGTATGACAGTCTGCTAAAACTGCACATAAATACAATGAAAATAAGGTACATTTTGTTTCTTTAGTTATGCAGAACATACCTGATTTTTTCTTGTATTTGGTCTGCTATCTGTAGCATATTGTCAGTAGGAAAGAATGGCCACTCAATGGTACATCAGCAGCTAGACTTTTTTTTTCTTTTGGTATATGCTCGATTTACAATGGGCATGCTGGTTGGGCTGTCCAATCAGTGTACTCATTTTTGAATCACCATGACCTTTTATTGTATAATTAACATGTTTATTTTATCCAATTCTTTTATATCTTCAAAAAAATATTCTGTACATAGTTTTCCACATAATGTTTTTAACTTTTTACATTTCAGTAATACACATTCCTTAGTTTCTTCTTCTTGACAATGTAAACATATTCTTTCACTTTTCCTCTTATATAGCATATTTCTTTTTACTGGCAATTTATCTATTACCAGTCTCCACAAAAAAAATCTTGACATTCTATTTTCTGATTGCACCATTTGCTTCTTATTTTTGTTAGAATTTCCGATGGTTTTAAATAGTAATATTTTATCATTACATTCTTACGCCATACTTTTATAGCTTTTTCCACATTATTAGTTTTTATTTTCCATAAAAATATTTTTTATTGGTAATATTTTATTTCCTCATTTATTTACTATTTTTCTCTTTTACTTTTTTGTCAGATCCCAAAATTTATCATACTTATATTTATACATTTTACTCTAATCTCTTATCTTTTTCATTTATCCACTTTAATACATTGTGCAAATATAATAAAGCAGTGTTTACCACTGGATTAATTAACTCTAAACCTCCTTCTCTTTATTTACACACAAAACTCCTCTTTTTACTGGGTTTAATCTTGAACCCCATATGAATGAAACAATAATCTGTAATAATTCCTTTTCAAATACTGTTGGCAACATAAATACACTTGCTAAATATGCAATTGTTCACATCTGGGGTAGTGCCTATGTCCATTATGGACAGGGGCAATCTGTAAGATACTCACTGCATAGGTACAAATCTATGCCATCCTTTTGCCTATAGGGGCCATATATTGGGCAAAATCGGGTTATATTGGTGAGGCTTGTAAGGGCTCTTAAGCCATTAGCCTAGTAATCTCCTATGAACCTATGAACTTATTAGACTTGTTATGAGTTATAAAACAATACAGAGTCAATGAAAGATGATAGTACAAAGTGTACAAGAAAGAAAGGTGTTATATAATGCTGAACAATACAATTTTATAATAGCTGTACAATGTGATGAACTTTTGTGATACTATCTTATTATTATAATGGAACTATAAGTATACTAAGTTACAAAGAAATCAAAAATGTAAGGAGTATAAAATATGAGGTGAAAAAATAGAAGTAGCATCCTTTATAGTATTTGAACTTTTGAACTATGGACTATTGGAAAACAGCTGAGATGTAAGTTAGTAGGCTGATAGTAGGAAAAGAGTGGTCAGGTGAAAAAAGATAAGACAAGAGAAAAAGCAGAAAAGATAAGTGAAAAAAATACCATAGGGGAAGGAGAAAGAAAATAAAACAATACAGGTTAGTAACAGTGAGTGTTCAGCAGGAGAAGAGTGAATGATGGTAAGGATATTTTATGAAAAAGTACTGAGGTGAAAAAAATCAGAGTGAGATGACAAAATGGAAAGTTAAACTCGCATTATGTATGATGTTTGACTGAACTGAAAAGTACGAGTTTGAGAGCTCTACCTCTTAGGATGGATTAGCTAAGTTGTTTTAGCCAGGAGATGAGCTGGAACATTACCATGTACTCAGTAGATGCTGCTTTAGGAGCGTTTTAAAAGAGTTTAGGTTGCTGATTTGTTTCGGAGAGACAGGAATGGAGCTCCATGCTTTTGAAACAGAATTTAGGAAAAGTGAGTTACCTGCTTGTCCCCACATCTGATCTCTCTATTTAGGGAATAGGCTTGGATAATATACTACTGAGCTGGGCATTTATCTGGTTGATGTATAAGTTTGTGGGTTACTAGCAGTGTTAGCAAGACTAGATATTGTAGGAGCTCTATCCAGTTAAGATGTTTTAGTGATAGATATTGGTGAGTTTTGAGTGAAGGTTAACTGTTCTAAAATCTTCCATTTTAAGTAGTAGTGTAGTTTGAAGATTGATTAGTACTGGGGAGGCATATATGAGAATGGTAGTAGAAAGGTTGTGCATATGTGCCTTCTTGCTGTTTAAGTAAGATAAGGTTTGGCCATATATAGTGAGGCAAGTTTTTGTTTGGTTTTGTTTATTGTTTGGTTTATGTGATGAACAAATTTTAGTTGTCATCTATTGTGATCCCTAGAAAATTACTATGGAAGACCTGCTGTAGTTTTTGTATTATTGGCTGAGTAAATTGTGAAGAGCGTTTTAGGACAGAGACAGAGATATGGATCTTTATGAGTAAATAAGATTAGCTTAGTCTTCCTGGGATTAATGAGAAAGTGATCCTTATTTAGTCATTCTTCAAAAGGTGAGAAAGATTGTTAAGCTGCTTCTTATAGCTTTGTGATGCTTTCAGCTGTGCAGATTATTAGAGTTATCTGCATACTGAACTAAGGTGGCAGGTTTTTTAGCAGAATAAAGGCTGTTTGTGAAGAGATTGAATAACAAAGGTTCAAGAACTGATCCTTGGGGGACCACTAAAGACACATGCCCCATGGGTCTGCGTGTAGTGCTACACCACATGCTGAGGTTGTGGCCCTGAAGGCACATGCATACATACACACACACACAGACACACACACACACACACACACACACACACACACACACACACACACACACACACACACACACACACACACATGCACGTATACACACAAGCTCACAGTATCACAGCCCCAGCATATCCCATACAGCCATTCATTCTGGCCCTTCTACACATTAAACCCCCAAAACAAGTTTTCCCCACAAACTATAAATGCACTTTTTCTTTTTCTACACCTCAGCACTCACACCCTTCCCCACCTATGCAAATAATAATAACTGTGCCCTACCTCTTGCACATTGTTACTTGGATTGCTTTTGTCTGATGCACAGCATGACCAGCCAGTGCATGAGTAAGGGCAGTCTGGTATTTTGGAATGTAACACTTTTACTGTTGTGCATTATAGGGTGGCACAGTGATGCAGAGGATAGTGTTGTCACCTCACAGCAAGAGGTTCCTCTGTTCGATTCATGGCTGGGGTGCCTTCCATGTGGAGTCTGCATGTCCTCCCTGTATTCGTGTGGGTTTCTTTCAAGTGCTATGGTTTCCTTTCACATTTCAATGACATGCAGTAGGGGGATTAGATATTCTAACCTGGCCATAGGTGTGAGTTTGTGGTGTGGATGAACTACTGTGCCAGGGTGAACCACCTGGCAGTGTAAATCTTGGCTATAGATGATTGTCACTGTTGAAGTGACACCCTGAGCCCATATGGGGAAAAAAGGGTTATGGCTGGATAGGTGGATTTGCTTTACTCTTATATAGTTATGTTGTACAGCTATGTATAATCCACTGCCTCTTTCCTAGTGCCAACACATACTATGTCTGCTTCCTCATTTATCTCAGAAGCTGCTGCCTGCATTGTTGGGATCTGTGGTCCTTGCAAAAGGTTGTTCTGCTGTAACTTAGCACACATAGTAATCATACTGGCACACATGGTGTGGTGATACTGCAGGGCAACCAACGGATGTATTCAGGCAGTAAAACTGTGATTTCAGCAACCAAAACACATGCTCTTTGATGTGTCTGGTATGTACAAGGGCATGGCTGCAACCAAGGACAGTTTTGGTTATGGTGATTTCTAAATGGTGTCATGAACCAGAATTACAAGGCATATCCAACATCATTGACAAGAATTCCCTGTGGGAAGTCACCCTCACAGACCATTGATAGAGGCTTCATGTGATCCATATGAGTGAATTGACAAAATTGTTTGGGTGGTCTGCAGACCACCTGACAGCAGATGGAGTGATACCCATTTTGGTTCATGTATCTCCTTACCAGTTCATCAGGGGCATTATTTTAATGTGGTTATACGCTATTATCCCCTACACCTCAAGAAAATGGTTCTAACTTAGAGGTCCAACATGATGTTGCCCCTCTCCTCCGGGGGATGTGAGAAATACGTATGCTCCCCACATACTGAAACATGACTTCAAGGAAATGATAGAGTATTCTTTAGGTAGATGCCTGAAATACCCTCACTGTGTCCCCAGTGGGTCACTGAATTGTAGCTGTAACTAATATATGTAAAGCAACACATACCTCTGTATCCACTAGAATGGGTACTCCTTTTGGGGATGCAGACAAGGCCAACACATTTAGTAGTTGTTGCACAGTGTACTTGTCCACATGGTAATGGACCAGTAAGTTGCTGTCATGGAGAGCATGAAATGTTAAATGAGGATGGAAGACCGACTGCCACCAGGGATGATGCTGTGCACCACCAGCTACAGTGGCTTGCAGATGCATGTTTGCAATAGCTACAGCAACACCTAACCTTGTACACTACTTTACTCTCCCTGAATGTGAGCATACGTCCAGTGACAGATCTAAAATAGCTTCTGTTTTGTTCTTGTTCTTCCATGTTATTTGGCCTCATTATCATACATATTGCTTCCTCACGTGGCCATTAGCATATAGCACAGCTGATCATGTTATATCAGTTGGCCATGTCATGTTGCTGTTTTTTCTAAATTGCACACACCCTGAGTGTTGTCACTAGTCACATAAATTCACTTATTGCAATGCTTTAAACTTTTATGAATCCAGCCCCTTTCTCTTCATGTCTGCTTTGCTTGAAATGCTCATGCTGTCAGGCACGTTTTTGTAGAAATGTTTTTCTCCTCAGAATGTACTGTTCATCTTATCATTCCAATTAATGTCCCAACATTTTTTAAGAGAAGTGATTAAATTACCTGTGTCAAGAATAATGTTGTATTTAATGGTTGTTCTTTCTTTGTGTATTATATCATGAAAAATCAGAGTTTCAATATGCATTTAGAGTTTATCATTCTTGCTTTTCTGACTCCTGTGTTTTGAAACAGATCAGCTTACAAGGGAAGACATTCCTGGGGATTCAGAAATGTCACATCCATGATCATAGCCAAGTCAGCACTATTTACATTGCATCATGAAGGCAGTGCTAATCATAAATGCATACAGTCCATCCAGTTTGCCTTACAAACAGCTCCTCATGGTGGCTGCACCACAACCCTGTGGCTATGTCATGTTACATTGTCTTACAGACAGATTTATGTACAAGCAGCAGAGGCAAATATTCATGGTGCACAAGCACCATAAACACCTCTAGAAGTCATTCTGAGTTCAAGAGCAGAGGTTTATCAGTAAATACTAGGCTACTAGTCTGCAGACTTTTGCAAGCCCAGCCAATAACTGGAGATCAGAATCAAACCCTGCACCTTGCATCTGTGGGGTTAAGACTTTAACCATTATGTCCACCCCCCCCCCCGTCAACAATGTTGATGTAATCTATGACAATAGATTAGATAGGCAGATAGGTAGATAGACAGATAACCAGTAATTTGATGTATGTATATATATATATATGTATATATATGTGTATATATATATATATATATATATATATATATATATATATATATATATATATATAGGTCTACTTTCTAATTTCGAAATTCCACAATCCCGACTTTCTAAATACCGATGCTCAGAACCTTGAGGTTGTGGAATCTCAAAATTAAAACAAAAAAAAAACTAAAACAAAAATACATCAAGAATCACATTTTTGCAGAGGGGCAAGCTCCCCTGCACCCCTCACACCCCCTGCAACTTAAATATGCCAACTCCAAGATCGCACTACAGTGAAGAGAATGATAATGTTCCCATTCTGCACTGCATGGCGATCTCCATTCACAGGTCTTGAGATTCCACAACCTCGAAGTTCTGAGCATCGGTATTTAGAACATCGGAATTGTGGAATTTCGAAATGTCAAAAGCACATTTGGTTGAAAAGTTTTTTGGTGGTGAGATACACTGAATTCACAAAATGTCGAGAGTTCATTTCACTAAATATTCTTAGTGTTGAACATTCATTTTTTATACTGTTTGTTGGCAGGATTATGAAATTGAATGTTTGAGTGAAACTGTTATAGTGGGTCATGTGTGTGCAACAGTTCACTGATTTTAGGGTATGGTAAGGGTTAAGGAAGGGGTAATTTAACCCCCCCACCAACCTTACTCATATGTGCTAACTGTAACCCAAAGCCTGCGCCAAACATAACACTATACATTACATTATGTAACTAAAAACCTTTTCCCTAAGAGTACCATGACCAAGACGAGACTTGATCTAGGTTTTATAATTGAGGTTTATGATGTTAGTTATTTTTAGATGGCTTGAGTTTTTCAATATTTTGTGATTCGATATTATGAGTGTACAGTCTTTTGTTGTTTTGTCTAAATGAAGTACTACTTTTTTCCGATAGAATTATCATTCATTCATTCAAATGAACCATAATCACACACACACATACACACACACACACACACACACACACACACACACACACACACACACACACACACACACACACACACACACAGAAATGTGCAGTGAAAGGGAAAATATCACTGATGGTAGTGGGTTGAGTAGCTGTTAAACTATAACAACAGATTCCAGAAAAATGGACAGAAAAAGGTACAAAGGAAGGTGAGCAACAAAGCATAGCTGGCAAAACAGAATGGGGAAGGTGGTACACAGTAAATGAATGCAGTATAATGTGAAATTTACACTGGAGACATGGGATACAATAAAGTAACATAATGTACCAACCTTCACCAGCCCAGATGATATCAGTGCCTGAGAGGTAGACTTGTATTATAATGTTATTGCCATTAAATAAGTAAATGATGATGCTCTCAGGGAAGTGCATCATCAATGCACCATGTGCATTAGAGACACAGGTGCCAAACCAGGGATGAATTTCCTGTTCCCCATCCAACTGTCCAAGTTACACTTGAATTGGGTTAGGGAGGAACTCTGCTTCACATGGATGGGTAGCCTGTTTCAGAGAAGGGGTAGTCCCTGGGATACATAGCTGTCTCTCCTTCAGGTCCTATTTATATCACAGGAAAGGTTTAAATCATCAGAATGGGTAATTCTGGTGCTGTTTGCTTTATGGATATGCAGGAGGTCCATCAGAATGGGGTCTGACAATTCCTTGTATGCAGACATAGATGTATCCTCAACAGCCTGTAGGGGGACTATGTGTAAAAAAATACACTATGGTGGCAGTCAAGACCATAGCCAATATGAGGAAGCCCTAGTATGAAAAGTGCTAGCCATCCCTCGTAAAACAGGAAGTTGTATCTATCAACTCATCCCAGACTGACATAAACTGGGCCCCCTTGTAGCTTGCTACAGATCCCCCACCATGCCCCAGGATTCCCACTCCTCTTTTCTTAATGTACTGGAAAATATTAGGGTTCAATGGGCAACTTCAACTAACCCACCATTAACTGGGAAAACTACTCATGTACCAACTCCTTAGCTCAGCGCTTTCTGGAATTCATAAACTGCAATGCCCTGGATCAACTTATCCACACCCCCACCAGGGGCAACAATATCCTAGACCTAGTCATTACCAACATGAGTGACTGGTGTTTCACACCTGAAGTCGACTCCTCGTTGGTTCGATCCGACCATAAGCTAATTACCCTTGATATCCACATCCCGCCCCCACCCCCCATTAAGGAAACCACGGAAAAATTTCTCCAAAGCCAACTTCATGCTTCTTAAGACAGAAGTGATGAACTTCATGACACCCATGCAGATGGACAATACAGTTACAACTGCTGAATCCTACACAAATGCACTCTATAAGCACTTACACGAGTGCATGAATCATGCTATCCCAAACAGAACCAAAACGCTATCCTCCAAAAAAGGGAAGCCAATCTGGTGGTCCCCTGCCATAAACCAACTGTACAACAGAAGGAAGAAACTGTTGCAAAAGAGAGTAAAATGCCATGAGTGGAGGAGCTCCCTGGTCAGCCTCAGTAAGAAGCTGAGATCCCTTATAAGATCCTCCAAAGCTAGCTACGAAAACAAAATTGCCACTGATTCTAAGGACAACCACAAAGCATTCTATAGCATGTCAGGGATCTCAATGGCAGCACCCAGACCTATTCTATAGCTATGTCAGGGATCTCAATGGCAACACCCAGATCTGCTCTGAGTTACAGCACAATGGCACGAAAATTACAGAACCAACTGATATTGCCAACATCCTGGCAGATAGGTTCAGTGCTAACTTTACCCCCCTCTCACCCCCTAAAGGGCCCATATCTATACAGGAAGAATGCAGAGTCCCTGTAATCACAACTACGTAGGTAAATGCTGCACTCTCTAAAGCCAAAAACACAGCATCCATGGGACCGGACAACATCCCAGGCTGCATTTTACATGAACTTCAGCACGAACTGGCTCCCCACCTAAGCACCATGTTCAATAATAGCTTTGCATTAGGCTTTGTGCCCACTGAATGGTGCACAGCAACAGTTATCCCACTCCACAAAGGGGGAGCCACAACTGATCCTGGGAACTATCGCCCTATTAGCCTGACGAGCCTGGTCTTCAAGGCAATGGAACGTATCATCATGGAACTCATAAACAAAGACATTGGTAACCTCCAAACTCTGGATCCCACCCAGTTTGAGTTTGTGAAAGGCAGATCATGCCTCCTGAACCTGATCGACTTCTTTGAGGCAGTCACCAAAGCCGTAGATGAGGGAAAGGTGGTTCATACAGCCTATTTTGACCTCGCCAAGGCTTTTGGCACTATCCCCACATTCTGGAATTATAGCTAAACTCACTAAACTAGGTATAAATCCCTACATCACAAGATGGGTTGCCAACTGGCTCACTGACAGAACCCACATTGTAAAAGTTGCAGACTCCAAATCTGACCTCAAACCGGTGACAAGTGGAGTACCACAGGATTCAGTCCTGGGACCTCTCCTGTTTGGTATCTACTTCTCTGAAGTACAGACTAACACAGAAGGCCTCTTGCTAATGAAGTTCGCAGATGACTGCAAACTAAGAGCCATAGTCAAGTCCCCAAATGATGTGGCCATCCTATAGAAGGGCCTCGCTGAGACAGATGCCTGGTGTCAGAGAACCATGGCCTCAAGCTCAATGCCAAAAAGTGCAATGTCATCCCCTTTGGTAAAAACTCTCTACCCATTAACTACCACATAGGCAGCAATCTACTTAACACCAAATGTATGATAAGAAACCTTGGGACCCAGGTGGACAGTAGTCTCTCCTTTGATAGTCACATTGCCACAGTAGTCAGAAAGTCCTTCTACGGGGCACACCTCATCATAAAAGGGTTCTCATCCAGGAAAAAAGAGGTCATTGATCCCCTCTACTCGACACTCATTAGACCTATTATAGAGTACAACTCCCCTTTCAGAATGTACCTCACAAGACATCTGCAGCAGCTGGAAAGGCCAAAGAAGTACCTCACAAAGAGGATTACTGGCCTCAAAAAAATGCCCTACACTGACCATCTCAAAAAACTCCAGCTTTACTCCATAGCATATCGCCTACTCTGAGGTGATCTCTGCCTAACATATAAAGCTATGTCAAACCCAGAGCTGTTGGACATGCTACACCTAAAGAAATCTCAATCCCTCTGAGCTACATGCTCTAGGGACCTAAACCTTGTCACCACAATAAACAGGACATGCTGGAGGGATAGATTCCTGTCCCAGAGACTTCCCATACTCTGGAACAGGCTACCCATCTATGTCAAGCAAAGTTCTTCATTAGCACTCTTCAAGAAAAATCTTGATGAGTGGATGAGAAACAGGAAATACACTCTGGGGATCACTTCTGTGTCTCTGCTCGACAGTGGCACAGGAAATAACTTTCTTGGGTGGCGTAAGCCAGGGAACCTTGTTGGCTAGTCTTACATATCCCCTTGGGCCGATAGCCTAGTACCTACCTATGAGCCTATGAACCTATGACACCAAGAACATAGCCAACTGTTGAATACAGTTATTTATTATACAATAATTTACTACTCCAAGGCAAACTACCTTTCATTAAGTAATGACCTGTCAAAATTTCAAGTCCTCCAAACCCAAATAACACAGCAGCCTATGTCGATTATTCACAGAAGCTCTGTACAGCCATGCCAGTGATTGCACAGAGGCTGCTGTGCCTACCAGAAGAAAGCCTGAAACTAACTCAAAAAACAAACCACCCTGGTGGCATCCAAAATTAAACAGGTTGTACCACAAAATAAAAAAGTCATAGCTTAAATTAGGATGTATAGCACCAAAATGAAAAAAAAACTAAAATAAAATAAATAAAAATAAAAACTCTCTGATCAAACTGAAGAGACAATTAAGAGGACTACTTAAGTCTAGCAAAGCAAATTTTGAAGTAAAGATAGCATCTCAGACTAAGGACAAACATCTGGCCTTCTTTAGCTATGTCCAAAACCACGGCAGTGTGCCAAACTGTTGGGAAATTGAGCCATGTTCATGGAACTGGGAGAAGTAGCAAATCTTCTGGTTGGCAAATTCAGCTTCACCTTACAACCTCTCATCCCCAGCTGCCCCCAAAGAAATACTAACATAACTCCTCCAACTATCAGTAGGGAGCAGGTCTTAGATGCACTCTCTAAGGCCAAAAACACAGCTTTGATGGACTCTGATAATATCCCAGGATTCCTGTCAAATAGCCTGAAGCCACTGGAGTCACTATTCAACTACAACCTCCACACAGGCTTCATGCCACACTAATGGAAGATTGCAATGGTCATCTCCTTGTACACAGGAGGGCCATTAATGGATCTTGGGAACTACAGACCCATTAGTCTGATTAGTCTTGTATGCAAAGCCATAGAAAGCATTTTCATGGAAATGATCAGCTATGACATAGGAAACCTTCAGACACTGGACACACCCCAGTTGGGTTATGTCAAAGGCAGATCATGCCTACTGAACCTGGTGGCCTTCTTTGAGAAGGGCACCAAGGCAATGGATGAGGGGAAAACAGTGGATACTGCCTGCATTGACCTAGCTAAGGCATTTGTACAATACTCCCCTTGGGCACTGTAAACCGTATTGTAAACCATCTCAATGAACTGGACATAAACCTCTATTTAACTCACTGGATATCCAGCTGGATCACAAACAGAATCCAGGAAGTTAGGATTGGAGAGACCACAACCACAAAAAGGCCAATCATCAATGGAGTCTCCCAGAACTTTGTGCTTGGTCCACTCTTGTTTACCATCTGTTTTTGGAAGTCAAGGACAACGTCAAGGACCTCTGGCTTAAAAAGTTTGTAGATGATTGCAAACTAGGAGAAATTATAGAAACTCCACAAGATGCTCACATGTTACAGGAAGATCTAACACAGACAAATGACTTGTGCCAAAGGCACTGCTTAACAGTCAATCCCAATAAATGTATAATAATGCCTTTTGAGAAGTCAGCTAAACAGAGAAACTATCTAATTGGTAAAAACCCCTAAAAGCAGACACAGTAGTCAGTGAATTGGGGACTCATGTAGATCGCAAGCTGGCTTTTGACGAACATTTGTCACTCAACATATAAGCAAGGAAATGGCATCTAGGTCCAAGGAATTCATTGTGCCACTGTACTCAGCCCTCATTAGACCAATCATTGAGTATAATGCACATGCAAAAACTGGGATGTCTACGGAGGTTCCTCACAAAAAAAATACAGAGCATAAACACAATATCCAGTGCAGATTGCCTCAAAGACTTATCAATATACTCTGTTTCCTACGGACTGCTGAGGCATGATTTATGACTGGCATACAGGGCATCCTTGGATCGCATTCTTATGGGCATTTTACATATCCATAAAATAAACAGCACCAGAAGTACTAGATCTATTGGTTTAAAGTTTGCATGCGACTTAAATAGGACAGAAAAAATTATAAAAAAATAATATAGCACTTAAAAATATAAATAAGCAAGTAAAACAGCAATTTTACAGAGATCCCATTCTCTAAGTCCAATAATGCCCTCCAGGGTATGTGTTAATGTATAATTAATGCCCTTCCAGGGGTGTTAATAATATATTATATGTTTTTGATATAAAAGAGTTCCTCTGCCTAATGTTTCAAACTTACTGTAATATATGTTAATGGTGCTGGAGAGAGCAATTTACATCCAAAATATAAAATATAACACTTAAATAATATCCAGGGATTTACTTTACTTTTTGGTTCCTTATTCCTAAAAAGTTTGGTTTGTTGCCAGTCACCTGAGATTGAAGTTACTAAATAATGGCATGGGTCTACTGCAAATGATCGAAGTGCTGCAACATCAAACATCTGATCATTGAGTACTAGATGGCTGAAATTGTGGAACACTGAAAATAAAAAAAATGAAACTGGAAAACAAAAACATCCTGTTTCATGTTTTTGCAGGGGGCCAAGCCCTGCTGCACCCCCCAACACCCCCTGCTAGTTAAATATACCAACTCCAAGATCGCATACAGTGAAAAGAATGGTAGATTTACCATTCCGCACTGTACAACAATCTCCATTCAGACTGTTTGATGTTCCACAACTTCGATCATCTGATACTTAATGATCAGATGTTCGATGTTGTGGCACTTCGACCTTTTGAAGTAGACACAATGGCATACATTTGAGTTTCAGACTATTATATTCTTCAGAAAATTCATGCTAACACAAATCCTTTTAATTAAGCAAGTTTCTACTTTTATAAGAGCAGTAATTAAAATCCGTTCCTATTTTTGAGCCTTTGTTCCCTCTTTATTTTAAGCTTTATCCAGATTTCTTCAGCTGAAAGGTCCGGAGGTATGCAAACGTCTGTCAGTCTCACTCAATCTCTCATGCACACCTCTGTTTCAGAAAATGTATGCTAACACAAATCCTAATCATCAAGTAAAATATGTTCTTATTTTGAGCCTTTGTCCCCCATTTATTTTATTTTTGTCCAGATATTTTGAACTAAGAGTCAACAGAGCATGCCTTTCAGCTGTCCTGATATTTGCAGAATGTCCAGATTTTTGGCTTGTATGTTCTGTCCTATCCTTATAAAATGTGTAGTTTTCTGGCAAATCACTGGGGATTGACATCATTAAATAATGACAGACATTTGAGTTTCAGGCTTAATATCCTTCAGATAATACATGTTAATGGAAACCCTGTTGCTACAGCAACTTTCTAAGTTTATAAGAGCAATCTGAGCAACCAAGTGCTCCGGATTGTGCAGAATCCTCGCATTTAACATCAATTCAGCTGATTGTTCCACTGTTCCACGTAGGGTTACCACCTGTCCCACTTTGCAAGGGACAGTCCCTCTTGGCAGTTGCGTCCTGCAAAAAAAATCAAAAAATGGCAAAATGTCCTGACATTTTAGGACAAAACTATTTCCTAAGTTTTCTTTAATAGCTGTATAAAACAGTTATTTTTGATCTAAAACACCTAAATGTTATATGAAATAGCACAAGCAACTCAAATGCTACAAGAATAAGCTTTTATTTTGGCAAAAAAGTGAAGTTATATCCTTTGTATTGGTAATTGGTATGTTTTGTCCTGCAAAATCTGACATTTCTACAAAAAATGTCCCACTTTGGGTATTTGAAAAGGTGGCAAACCTAGTCCACGTTGAACAGTGCTAGCTTTGCTTTTTTTTGATTGGCTTGTGTACTGTATTGTGGTATATGAGTCTATCAAGTCACTGCTCCTAAGTCAAAGAGAGCTATTGAGGATGCAGAGAATTCATCCAATCGCGTGCCACTGCTAGTTTTCGCACCACTGCAATGCATTAAAAAAAAAGCATTGCAGGGCGTCGAGCGAGAGAGAAAGCACTTACTTTTTTAATAAACTACATTGCTATGGTACAGCTGGTGTTTCTTCTTCTTTTGCAAAGATAAATTATTGTTTTGATTTTGAAGAAGGTTGTTACGTTTTTTTTATCTAGACCTGAGGATTTAATTTATTGTGGTATGGATGGATGTGATTCAGGACACAGTGTCAGGGACTGGGTAACGAGACGCTGGACACCTACTGTAATGTGTTCAGGTACAGTGAACACAAGAAAGCAGTTCAAAAGGTATAGTCTTAATTTATGTATTGGGTTCTCTAATAAACCTGTCTTGAATTGTTGCAGCAGTATTATAATTCTGGAATTAAGAATGAAATGGGAATGTGCTGTAGGGCAGAAACTGTTGTTTTAACTTTTTTTACTGTTGAGTAAAATGGGGTAAGATTGCTTCACTTAAGTTATTCTTCACTGCTCAAAGAATATGCAGCCAGGGAAGTTAGATTACATCTGAGTGTGTGTCACACTTGCAATATTGCTGCAGTTGTTTGTTTTAGTGTCTGTTTCATCTTAATCCATCAGTATATGTAATTTTTACTCTTTGGGGCAGAAGTACAGTATTTGTTGCCTATCAGTGTAATCTACTGAGATAAAACTGTTCCTGCTTAAAATCCATAATTTGATTATTTGATATTTGACAAAAATGTCTGTCCTAATGGTGTGTGTGTTAAGACTGCTGAAACTCAAGGGCTGCAGTGAAAGCAAAAAGGCTACAGAGTTTTAAGTAAGTGTAAAACAAATTAGCAGATTAAAACACAGAGTTGTCTCTTGAAAATGCTTAAAATTTGTCTCCATTTAATAAACACATAAGCTATGTAAGTCTTCATACTTTTCTGCAACTCAGTGATTAGCAGTTTTGGTGCTATAAGTTGTAACTGTATTCTGACTGAAATATGTTAAGAGATGGAGTTTTCTTACCTAAGTACATAGCTGTGAAGAGTGGACTACTAGTGAGTATGCCTTTCTGAATTAAACAGTCTAATTATTTATCAAGCAGTGTGAGAGGAAAACCTATACATAGCATTTGCCTGGGGATAGAAAGTGTATTCAGCAAGTGATCTAACAATACCTCTCAACCTCTTAGCACAAAAAAATCTGGACAAAGGCAAAAATAATTGTGGGACAAAGTTAAAAAATAGGGGCAGATTTTAAATAATAGGTATTGCACTGACATGCATTTTCTGAAGGAAATTAACTCTGAATCTCAAATGTCTGTCACTATTTAGTGACTTCAGTCCTTTATGACCCCCCCCAACCAAAAAAAAAAAGTTTTATGAGGAGTAGACCAAAAATAAGAGACAAAATATTTGGACATTTTGTGAAAATCTGGACAGTTGAGAGCTCTGCAGTGACTGTGTGCCAAACCACCAAACAACCTGAGAAAAACTAAGGGCTGAGATTTGCTTTGTCTCTTAAGTTGGGAGTGGAATGGTTCTGGTAGTGCTGCTGGGCTGCTAACTGCTGCTGGGAGCTATAACTGTAGAATTTTTGTTCCTGCCTGATTGTCTGCTGTTGAGGAGTTGTGCACTTGTGTTGGGGCTGCAGCTGCTTTGTTCCCCTAATTGGTCTGACGTACATGACTGAATGTGTGAACTGTACTGCTCAAACAGAAGTAGGAATTTTCTGTAAAACCTAGTGTCAACATTTGGTTATTTATTTTATTTCATTTATGTATTGACCAGTCCCTGATTTTGACTTCAATTTTATCTCTGTCCCTTTTAATCCTTCCGAAAACTGGTGAGTTGGAGAAAAGATTGTGAATTACACTTAAATGACACATTAGAATTATAAACTTCTGTTATTTCAGAAAATGTGTAAGTCACATTCTCTTATTCTGTCAGAGTTTCAATGGAATAGTAGAAATATTTTGTGTTCCTTAGTAATTCTGGATCTGTCCTTGATTCTGTTCAGATTTGTCCAGGCTCCATGGAAATGGTGCGGTTTTGCACAGTGCAAAATAGGGTGTTCCAAGTTTTGATTGTTTGTCACACATTGCTAGAGACTGTGTTCCTCACTGATCTCTTAAGAGGTTGAGACCTATGAGGCCAATGTTTAAAGTCTGTCCTTATTTTTAGTCGTTTGGCCCTCATTACTTGTGGCTCTGTCCAGATTTCTTGTGTTGAGAAGTATGGTCATGAGGTATATAAACTGCTGCTGCTGCCAAAGAGTGCTCTCACTCTTCACTCTCTCTGTCTTTCACTCACACAGCCTCTTCTGCTGTCATACACGCATATATACACACACACACACACACACACACACACACACACACACACACACACACACACACACACACACACACACACACACACACATTTTTTGGCAGTGTTGTAGAACAGTACCTGTCTGGGGGTCCAGTAGCAAGTGCTGCCTAAACTCCACCCACCACCCAACACCCAGTGATATGTTTGAATAATGAATGAATATTCATGGTGATGTCTTCATAGGCCTCATGAATATTCATTGGATATTAGAAATGTTCGCTAGAGGGGGCACTACAATTCAATAATGGTGAAGAAACATCTCTGTAACTAGAACTGCTACCCCCTAACCCTAACCCTAGCACTAACCTATAGATTCACTTTTGGTTTATGTTGTCACTCTGCTTTGGTAATTCTTTGCCTGTTGGCAAGCTTCTTGTTTTTTTATGTCTTGCTTGAACAAAATTCCCAGTGAAATAGCATAAAGTTCAGCTAGAAAAGTTGACACTTTTCTGTCAGATGTTCATAGAGATCTGCTGTTCAAAAGGATTCTGTTTGTATTGGAGATTTTGCTTCTCAAATTTTCCTAAGGGCATACCCATGACAACTGTTTTCCCCATTGAATTTAGTCTTGAAGAAAAACGTCAGTTGTGCTGAAGTTAGTTTTCTGCCATCGTAACTCTGTTATAAATAGTCCTTGCAGGCAGTTGTTTGTTTCTCTGTTTGATTTTATATAATAGTAGGCAGTAATGGTAGCAGACAACATACAACTCAGCCTCTTATCTTCTGGCATGTTTCTTCATAACTTGGCTGTAACTTGCTGCAGAAAATAATTTAGTTTAGGAGGAGCAGAACAGATTGCTGCCTTGTGTTACTGCCATACAAGTTTAGAGGTCTGAAATCTTACTAAAATACCAGGTCTTTATTTTCTAATGACCGTAACTTCAATGTCCCTAACCTTAATGTCGCTAACCCTGACCCTAACCCTAATGTTCCTAACCCTATTCGTAATGTCCCTAACCCTAACCCTAAGTGGCCTGTTGGCTCTGTAAAATGTGGACCAAGACACTGTAATAACATCTGTCTCCGCAGAACCCATGTGGACAGTGGTAATTTCAATATTTGTCAATCAATTACTGATGCATGCATGATGTCTCATTTAAATCTGCATGGCAGTCAATCACAAATCATTTCCATACGACATCACTGCCATTTGGCATGTTAATCACACAAGACATGCCCACTTGTGCGCAGACTGACTGGGGAAGTACTGTTCTACAACAATATGCCCTCTTTTATTTTAACCTTTTTTACTTTTTTACTTTACATGCTCTAAACAGCAAAGGTGCTGCATGTAAAGTGACGGCGCGACTGATCTCACTGTTCACTCTCTCTCATTCTCTCTCTCTCTCGCTCTCTCTCATACACACAGACATGGTCTCCTCTGCTTTCACACACACACATACATATACACACACTGTCTCTTCTGCTTCTACGCAATCATTCACTCATACATGCAGACAGAAACATAAACATACTCAAAGATATACATACACATATATACACACTTTTTCTCTTTATTTTTTTTTACACTCACTAAACAGCAAAAGCTCTGATTAGTGAGTGTAAAATACTGGCTCGATCGATCTCTCTTTCATTCAGATGTATGCATAAACTTACACACACACAGGCATAAACTTACACACACACACACATAAACACACACATGCACACATACACACACACACACACACACACACACACAATTTTTTTTACATTTTACACTCGCTAAGCAGCATAAGCACTGCTTAGTGAATGTAAAATAATGGCAGCCATTAGTTTTTTCTGTCCAAGCTCCACGGCAGCTTGATATGCTGCCGTGAAGCAGTGTACTTGTTTTTCAGTGGGCATTACTTCTATATTAATACCCTGTTGGAGAACATTTGATCTCCAATCAGAGTGCTGATGTACAGTTCCACCCATTCTCTAATGGTAATTAATTTAAGCAGCTTAAGGGGAATGACTTCATAAAATGATAATTCTGTGCTTAGTGATGACAGCTAATGAAAAAGGAGAGGGAGGGAATTTTGTGGTGGAATTTACATAGAGGGCAAGCAACCTTGGGAAACACAGAGCAATGAGAAATATACTACAACAGACAGAAATACAAGAAAAGAAAAAGAAAAAAACAAACCAGCCTTTCCCACACATCAGTCTATGATGGAGTCTGGGTGACCTTATTCAGAAAACATACTGACAGACACACACACCCGCACACACCCGAACACACCTGCACACACACACACACACACACACACACACACACACACACACACACACACACACACACACACACACACACACACACACACACAAAGACGCATACACCAGATTCTGAAAAGTATTTGCTCATTTATGCATCAACATAAACAACTGAGAGTGAAGTTGTGATATAAATAATTTTCATCTGGTTAATAAATGCCACTAATTGATCATTTACATGAATGCAATGAACAGCAAATACATGTCTGGCCAGTCTGACCCTATAACAGATTCCATGCTCTTATTGGCTTTCCTAAACCCACAGGACTTGAAATCTGAGTCTCACACCTTTTTGCAAAGCCTGCACCTGCTCCTCTAGTAGGGGAACAGAAATGCAAAAGATGAGGGCACACTATGTTTTAACAGCTGAGAAATATGCTTAGCTGTCAATAGGATTATCTTTAGAAAAACATCTCTGTAGCATTATTTGCATTAAAAAAATCTAATCAAGGACTGTTCATTCATCAGGGCCTACACTTTCACAGTCTGAGCATGTACTCCAGTCTGTCCCGATGAAGTGTTGCCCTGCAGTTGTTAACTTCTTTATCTGATGAGGTAAATGCTTACTTTTGCATTTTAAATGATTCTGTCCTTTTAAATGTAATATGCACCTCACACAAAGTAACCTCTGATACTAACTGCGAATGTCAACTGTAGGCACATTTTGAGGTGCCATATATGCTCTATATTACCATAGGGGCCCACATTCTCCTAGTTTCAAATGCATTGTAACTATTCAGGGTACAAATTAATTTTGCTAGTCAGTCTGCTTGACCTTGCAGCTACAGCTCCCACACATGGGTGCCATTTGTAGGCCGTAACATTCAATGTGCCAGGCAAATGATATGTTATTCATTTTATTTTGCAGCACACTAAGAGTATACTTACTGACACCACAGCTGGTGTTAAAAAAACTGTACATCGGACTGCAGTGCGGATAAGGTGCTAAATGCTGTGTGCCTACTACATGGGATATTTATCTCAATGTCATTTACCTGTCTGATTATCTAGTTACCCATGTCTCTATTTAATTATAACTTCCAAAATGCAAGAAGTAGTGAATCATTAAACGTGTTTACATATGTTGTGGACTGCTATGACTCACTCTAGTGTTTTCTGTCAGGTGATGGTTTAATATCAGGCAATTAGAAGCAGTTCAGCTTCTTAGAGTGTGGCAATGGAGATAATATGCTAATGCCGATTATATCTTAATAAGATTATTTATATACACAATCATTACACCATTATTGAAACAGATTAACATATTTGCTTAATCTTTCAGGTTACTGAATTTATAGCAATTCATTTTTTGCCAAATATGGCAAATGTTTGTGCAATGTGTGTATGTCTGTGTGTTTGTATAAAAACGTGTTTGTATAGATGTGTGTATGCATTTATCTGAACATATCAGTACACATATGTGGGTGTTTATATGTGTTTGGCGTGTGTGTATGTATTTGCATGCATGACTATAATCACTGTGTGTGTGTGTGTGTGTGTGTGTGTGTGTGTGTGTGTGTGTGTGTGTGTGTGTGTGTGTGTGTGTGCGCACGCGCGCATGTGTATTTAAGTGTATTTGTGTTTATGTATGTGAGGATGATTTTAACTTTTTTCTGGGCTTACTTCATTGTTGTTTTAAGATGGACAGCAATAAAAACAGCCCCAACTGATGATCTGGACATCAGGGAAACAGTAAAAATAAAAAAACAATAAAAACAGCCCCAACTGACGATGCTGATTTTGGTGGTAACCCTTTGTTCCTCTCAGGTGCTGATTTTGGTGGGGGTTGTTGCTGTTTTAAGATGGAGCTTGGAACACTCAGGCCAAGCACTGTAATGTTTTAGCAAAAGGCTGGGAAAAAATAACATTGCTCGGTGCATCTGCTGATTCATCATTTGTGAAGGCATTTTGCCAAGAGTAGTTGACTGGGAGGCATAAATGCAGCAGTTAGAAAGAGTAAACATACAGATGTGGTGACTCAATATCTAAATGGAATAATTATTTTTCCCTTCCCAGGGGCATGCAGATGGGATGGCTCAGTGAAAAAAAACCATATCAGCAGTTTCATGCACTAAGCTAGACGTAAGACTTTGTGTAATAAGTGGCACCTTTCCTGTGACATGGTGGAATTATCAGCGAACCATTTCACCGATAGTTGAAGTTTCAGTTGCTCACTGCATCAGCACTGTAACTGGTATTGCATTCCTATTCAACATTTCGTTATTTTTTGCTGAGAACTCTATATGACTCCTTTAACATATAGGACACTTCCAAACTACAGAAAACTCTGCAAATGCAACAATTTGTTTATCATATTCAATGGGCAGAGAGAGAACTAGCATGGAGGCCAGAAAAGCCATGTCACTTCTACAAAATTAATGTATACATGAACTATTCAGTGCACCCGAAGCCTGATCATTTTGCTTGCCTTTGTTTTGTTATTAGACAATCAAGTTGCCTTATTTGCATTTGCAGTAAAATGCTGCTGTTTTTCCTGGCAGTGGAATTACAAGAACACTTTTGCTTAGTATAAGTAATTTTCTTTGTCTCTGCTGCTTTGCAAACAGTCACAACACTGACTGATGTATAGCTAATGTGGTATTTTCTGTATCCCACTGTACTGTTAATATTGTTTCTATTTCTGTAGTGATAAGCAGATACTTTATGAAGAAAAAAGCATTAGAATTTCTTAGACGTGGTTTAATTTCTACTGTTTCTTCCATGCCTATAGTTTATCTCAGTCCACCTCTCCTATGTAAAATCCTTCATTATTCTTTATTCCAAGCTAATGCAAGTGCTTTGGTGAACTGCTCCAGTTTGATATGTACTCTCTGGTAGTGGAATGACAGAACAGTAGATATACAGTAGTTCTTTGACTTTTAGTTAGTATTAGTTGGCAGTTAGTGTAGATGATTAAGGTTTGACATCTTAATAAGTTGTCTCCTGTAGTCATTAGTACAGGGTTTGTTTCTTTTCACCTCCATTTGCCTACTGTGTGATTCTGAATTAGTCATTTAACCAGACAATGTCCCTGTGTCACCCCTGAAAAGGAATCCAGTGGGATTACCTGGTTAACAGATACAATTAAAATAGGGTCATCCATATGTTAAACTTTGAGTCTTAGGCCAAGGCTCAGTGGTGCCCCTTTCCTTGAAAAACCTACTCCACACTCTCTAGTGTGACTACCACCTAGTAGTTTAGGAATTTTATACTTCTTTATTGAATGTAACCCCCCCCTACACACACACACACACACACACACACACACACACACACACACACACACACACACACACACACACACACACACAGGTATAGTCTCCCTTTATTTCATTGTAGATTTTTCCTTAGGTAGAAATATAATAGGTAAGAGGGAATGAGTATTGTTGGAAAGTGGAAACACAATTTAGAATGAACAAATGTCTCTGAGTAAAGATACACTGAATAGCATATGAAATCACTAGGGGGGTATATTTTATTTTATTTATTTATTTTACATTTGTTAACCAGGCTAGTCCAACTGGATACATGTCCATTTTCAGTAAAGGCCCGGGGAGATAAGCTCCACATTAAGCTAATAAAACAGGACAACAAAACTCAAAAAAATATTTAAATACATTGTTGACGGAGATTTTCATCACAGAACTTAATTTTACAGAAACTGACTACAGAGTTTAACAAAGCAGTACAGTACTATTTGCATGGTAAAGGGTTTGACATTCAACATAAAGTATGTTAGGAAAGAAAGTACAGATTTAAATGAAGTATTAAGGTTGTTTAAAAAAATATATAACACATAAAAATTAAGAAAAGTTTGCATATATACACTTATACAAATATTACACTCAAAGTAAAAAGATAGTTGGTCTACAAGGTGGAAGACTTGTGCTCACAGCAGAATGAATGTTGCAAAGTACATAGTCAGTAATAGTTTCCTGAGAATAGGAGACTAAATTGGGAGTAAGGGAAGGATTACTAATCCCACTTTATGGGGTTTGGGTGAGAGGTATACAATAATGTTGTACCAGGGAGTATTAGTCAGGGTTAGAACATGGGCATAGCCATTGTGATTTTAGGAGGATTTTTAGTTGCATTTTGAAGAGTGGTAATGATGACAGTGATGCAAGTTTGCTGGGAAGCCTATTCCAAATCTTCCCCACAGAGTTTGAGAAAAGGGAATCACTCGCTTTGTTGTGGGATTTCTGGATGGTAACCATTAATTTATTTGCTGAGCGAAGGGTAGTAAGATTTATGTAGGGGGAGATAAGGCTACAGAGAAGAGGAGTATTACTAGGACGGTACAGAATCTTATGGGTGATGGTGAGTTGTTGAAATTCCAGCTGGTTTTGCAGTTCTAGCCATCCTAGCTGTTTGAGATTTAGACAATGGTATATATCAAGGATTACTGTGAATGGGTACTTTGGACAGGCTCAGGCCATCTCCTGAAAAGACTTTGCTTTAGATACTGGGCAGTGCACTGACCACAGATAGTGCATCTGTAGGGGTGAAACTGCATCAGTTCCAGGGAAGTATGTGTCACAAGGGGAGGAAGGAGGACCTGAGCAAAACAACCTGCTGATGCATATGAAATTACTTCATTCTCCCTGTTCAGAAGGGTTCACAAAAATGATAAACACCAATTGCAAATTATGACCCTGAACTTCAACGCTAACACAATTTATTAGAAGTGGGCTTAGTAGTTAAATTAGCCTGTGTGGTTTTGAACAAAATCTGAACATTTTTCCCTGGCTTAAGTGTTGAAAATCTCCAGAAGTGACCATCTAGGGAACTACTAAATTATTTTACCAATGAATGTTTTGTTATTCCAGCAGCAAACTGCTTTGTTCCAGTTTCAGTGTTAGGAGTCTAAAATGAATGAAGCCGATGTAAGTGAATTTCAATGAAACACTGTTTTCTCCTTTACCAAGGCAAGCTTGATTATAAGAACTGCTACAATGTGCAACAGCTGCACAATTCTGAGATATTCCTTGTTTTACTTCATCCTGATTTTAAGTTCTGTGCTTTGTGTTACTTGAGTTATACACAACAGTACAATGCTCCCAGATGGCAAGTGTTCTTCTCTCAAACAATGAATTCTGGTGCCCTGGCATGGATTTGTTTAGAACATATTCCATGTGCAGTTGTGTGTAGTCACCAGGACCAGCAAAATGTAACTTTTAAATAATTTGTTAACTAGGTAAGTCCACTGGACATAAGTAAAGTATCCCTTTTCCAAAATTACTGGGGAGCACTGTCTTTTTAGGGACTTGCTCAGGTTAGGCAAATGGCAGAAGGAATTAAACCCTGTACCCTGGGCTACAGGAGGCAACTCTTTAAAGGGCTGGAAATGTGGGTAGGGCAGTCATTTATTCATCTCTTCAGACTGGCTAATGCAACATGGCATCCAGAGCTGCTTTTCTACTATTGTGCTTATTCCTTGTAACCTTCTGAATAAGGTGGAGCCAAGAGTTTCCTTAAAAGTGGGACTTTAGAAGGCAAAACATAGGAAAAATACACATACTGTCATCTGCAAAGTACTTTGTTGGTTATATAACATTAAAGAAGTTAAATGCAGCCTACAAATTCAAGTGTGTAAACTGCTGTACCTCAGATCTTGCTGACAGCTGTATGACCCATTTTTTATGGCATAATAATACAGCTGCTAGTGTTGAAGAAAGGAGATATGTCATCATTTTGCAGAATACAAATCTATCGACAGTCATTTTTATGAATGCTGATTGACTGAAGTAAAAATGCCAAAATAACGTTCATTAACAGTATACTTTTCTTTTTTCTACACTGACCTACTGGTGAGGGGTGTCCCCTCATAAGGGATGCAGGGGACGTGCCCACCTTACAAAATAAACCTTCCTTCAAGTTTCATCAAAAGATGTTTTGGCATTTTTTTTCAGTGAATTTACTTTCAAGCAGACTGAGTTTGACCTATTGACATGATTCTCATCATTCATACATCCTTCTTAGTTCACAGTAAAGGCAAAGGTCTGGATAACAAGGTGTAGCAACCATTGCATTCACCATATAAATCAAGGGGTGCTGAAATTATTTTTGTAGACGACATTTTGTTATGCACTGAAAACCCCAATGTAGCTTCATTCTCCTTCTTCATCTACAGATAATTTACACAAAGACCTGAGTAAAGCAAGTAATAATGCCTTACGGGGTAGTTGTTATTGTGGAAATAACTGACTGACAGGGATGTTGCGAGATTCAAAGCCACAAGCAGAAGGCTTATTCATACCAGGAAGATCCATTTTCCCCCTATAATGCCTGTATTGGAGGCCATTATTACCCTTAGATAATGGGTTATCTGTTAAATTGTTTCTTATTTGTTTTTATTTTTATTGCTATGTATACATATTTGTGCATCTTTGATGTAACATACTTCCTTTGCCTAATGTTTCAAAGATGCTGTAGCACATGTAATGATTGTTGGATGAGATATTTTACATCCAAAATGAAACTCAAAGCAAAACCCAACATAAGATAAATGGTCAAAATGATCAAAAAATAAATAAATAAATAAATAAATAAAAAGAATGCAGACCAAATGTCTTCCAGTGAAATTGAGTGCTTTTGTCTCACTTTTAATAGAGACGTCTTCTGAATACAAGCACATAGTGCTATACAGACCCTTAAATAGCCATATAAATCAGGTGATCCAGGTCATGTGACCAAGAAATCAGTGATTAAACATTTAAAGGCACATATCAAATAAAATGTACATACACACATAAAAATAGCACCAATAGAGAAGTAGTTTTATAGTTTAACAGCCCTCATTTTTAAAACACAATTAAGAGATATGTCATCATTTAAACCTGGGTATACCCCAAAATTTAATCTCAGTTGCCACAGCAGCTCCTTGTATTCAATCATGTTTTCCCAGTTTCTACCTCGCACTGGATAAGAAACATGTTCCAGTATGAAAAATTTGAACTTTTTGAAACTGATACATTCTTTTGCATATTTACTAAAACATTAGTAGAATCTTCTCCTTCTTTTGGCTTTTCCCAGTTAGGGATCGCCACAGTGGATCATCTGTCTGCTCATGATTGGCAGTGGAGTTTTACAGTGTTGAGTTGCCAGCCCAGCACCCAACCTTCCACAGAAGGCACACACACATGCACACACTCACACCTAAGGCCAATTTAGAGTGTCCAATCCACCTACTGCATGTCTTTGGGATGTGGGAGGAAACCAGAGCACCTGGAGGAAACCCACTTGACCACAGGGAGGACATGCAGACTCCACACAGAAGGCACCCCAGCCGAGAATCGAACCAGAGAACCTCTTGCTGTGAGGTGCAATGCTAACAGCTGCACCACCATGGCTGCTCCTAAACCATTAGTTGAATAATTGGATTTAATACTATAATTGTGCTCATAAATTCTTTGTCTCAGTGGGTATTCTATCTTCTTCACCTAAAAACTATCACAGGAAATATGAAAGGTGATATAAACCACTCCTTTTGTTCTACAATTGTAATGACCCATACAGCCATTGCTCCTTTTATATCCTGGTAGATGTATATTAGCTGTGTCACTGATAAATCTATGTTGGCTGCAACAGCCACACACAGTCATTTTCATGACATAATGTAAGTAAGAAGCGGACTTACTGTAATTACTTTCAAGCTTGCCTTTAAGATTACCATTCCTTTTATATGGAAATAAAGGCTCATCACCTAAAACTTGTTAGTTAGGATATATTATGTTTTTCAAATGCCTGCCATTCTTGTCAAAATGAAAATACTAGTTTTAAAATGAACACTCTCATGCTGGACATTTATTTTTCTGACTGAATATGGTTGCTTCAAAATACCTGGAAATTCACTTCCCCTCCTTCTAGATATTCTGGTATCCTCTGTCCAAAAACATTGAATATTCACTTCTTTTACCAACTTATCATCATCAAAAATAATCTAATAAACTGACTTTTGACCAGCCCTTTCTTCTGACATATAGTGTGTTGCCTGCCAAAATGGAAAAAAAACTATTAGAAGAGATAGGCTTCATACATACATTAGATTCAAATTTCCCCATCATTAAAATTTTAAAAATACTGACATCTAAAAAATTCAAGATTGAGTGATTATATTGAAATGTAAGCTCTAAAACGTCATTACAGCATTCAAATAAGTAAAAACAATCATGCTCATTACCTTTCCACAGTAAAGAAATTTCATCCAAATATCATAAATATAATAACCATATTTTGGGCTTGAACAGACAGCTAAAAACAAACTAAAACATTTCTTTCAGTATCATATAACCGCATAACTATGTTTGCACAGACTTGTGCAAGCTTTCCTCCTACTACTACATCTCCTTTCTGGTGTAAATATTCTCCTCAAAAAAACACAAATTCTTATTTAAAGCAATATCTGTTGCACCATGAAGCAAACAAATCTATTCATTGTCAAAAAGATGTGCTCATTACAATGGCTTCATGAAATCAATATCATAGGTGATACTCAAAAAAAAGATCTTTTACATCAGCTGTCCCCATTAGGCTAATTTAATTAATATTTACACCAGTCAAACATTCTAAAAATGCTACGAGTCTTTTAAAACATGACTGGCATTATGAAAACATGTTTTTAATTTGATATCAATCCATGTGTCCAATTCTTCAGCTTTAGAATGATGAGAAGAGACAATTAGCCTATATGGTGGGTCAGGCAAGTCCTCATGAATTTTCAGATTACCAAACACTGCTGGGATTATTGGAAATTTAACCATAAAAAAACTTGTATAAAATTTTGTCTATAAACCCCTCAGACAGTAAAGTTTCAAACCATATATCATTTCTCTAATAAGCAATATTAATATAATTCTTAGACCTGGGATCATATGATGTATTGTTTTATTTAACAATACATCATATGATGTATTGTTGAATAAAACACCAGATACCTTAAATACATAATCATTGTGATCAGCTACAACTAATGCCCCTCTCCATCTGGTTTCATGATCCCAATGGACCTGTTAAAACATACAGAATCTAGCAATTACTGTTCATCATGTTTCAGGTTAAAACTGAAATACATGCTGTGACAATAGAAGTTCCTGCTGTTTAGTTCACATAACTTCTCAAAAACAGCAAGCACTAGATAGGGGGGGGGGTTAAAATCTCTTCTATGTTTGACAACAGAATTTGAAAAAAATCATTACTTACTTATTGTTTGGTGCATCAAAAACTGTAAGTTAAGTTTATGTACAAAACATGTAAGTTCAATTAGTAGCACTGTCATTCTAGTTTGTATCATTGGAAAAAATGTCAGCCCCTTCGAAACTAAATCCACAAAGGCTTAAGTAATTGTCAGAGAACTATAGCTGAAAACTTTGAAAACTTTGAAATTGTTTCTTTTATGGATTTCATGATTATCCAAACCATTACTTATGGCTTCCATTAGTACCCGTGACCTGTGGAACAATTCTATCCAGTACCAGATGAAAACTTTAAAAACATGATTGAATTCATAGAGCTGTTGTAGCAATTGAGATTAAATTGCTGGGTATACCCAGGTTTAAATGATGACATATCTATTAAATGTGTTTTAAAAATCAGTGCTGCTAAACTATAAAATTATTTTTCTGTTGGTGCTTATTTTATGTATATTTTATTTGGTATGTTCCTTTAAATGTTCAATCACATGATTTATTGGTCACATGAACCAGATAACTGATTTATATAGATATTTAATGAATTGCATAGTACTGTGTATCTGTATTCTGAAGAAGTCTCTAATGAAAGTGAGACAAAAGCATTCAATTTCACTGGAAGACACTTGGTCTGCATTTTTTTTTTTTTTTGCTTACATCCAGAATATAAGTTATGTTGATATATGATGCCAAAATACAAGTATACACACACACACATACACACACACACACACACACACACACACACACACACACACGCACACACGCACACACGCACACACACATACACACACACTGGAATGCACAGAATTCATTATTTAAACATTAGAAAAGCTAATAAAAAGCATTTCTAAAGCCTGACCAATTTCCCTCAACTCAGATGTACAACCCCAAGTACTAGCATAATAGTTTTACTAGTAGAAGACACAAACTGCCTGTGACACATGCAGATATTTAAGATGGAGGTATCACTCTCAGAAAAAAAAATACTGTGAACACCACACACCTGTACACACATATATGGAAAAGTATCTTATGCTGGGACTATAAAAAAGTCCTTGCCTATACCTGCAAGGTCAAACAAGATGAGATATCTGCAGAAATTAAAAAATAAAACATGTAGTTCCACATCCATGAGTGAGAGTCACTAGTAAAAAACTATCCTTAAACCAAGTATGCTTAAACTGTCCAATATCAAAAATTTACTAGTGATTGTTGACTCCATTGTAAGAAACAGAGACTCTAATCTCAAAAGGCTGGACAAAATATGGTGACTGCCAAGATTAACATGGTTGGCTGTAGCTTGGTGGTGGTACATGTGGGTATAAAGGACATGCAGTGCACAGCCCTAAGGGAAATACAAGGAGGCATTCCTGATCAATCCATGCTTGCCAAATGCAGGAAACTCTCTGGTACTGGGTGTAATTCTGCCTTCACCAAGAAAGATGTCAAGGTGCAATGAAATGATTAATTTCAACAATTGGTTGAATAACTGGTGTTTTTTGAGAGAGATACAGAATGTACCAGCATATGATGAATTCCTTCATATCCCTACTTGCTCTTTCACTGATGGTTTGAACCTCTCATTCCAGAGCTTCCACATGCTGGCTGAAGTCTTTGCTGCCTCCAAACTGCATTTTTTGGCAGAGTCTAGCTAATGGATCTTCTAACCCAAAAAATAACCAACAAAGCACTGTTCAATATTAATGTGGCACTGTTCAATCCATATATTATCATAACATAACCAACAAAGCACTGTTCAATATAAATGTGGCACTGTTCAATCCATATATATTCAATGAATTTCCAATACACAAACACTCGTTCATCCTAGGACACTTTAAATACCTACTGAAAAACTGGGAGACCTATACCAAAAATATTTGCTATGCCCCAAAATTCCTTGATTTCATAAACAGGAATCCGTGGATCAAATAGCCAAAGATCCCATTATAAATATACTATATATATATATATATATATATATATATATATATATATATATATATATATATGCATACATACACTATCCCACAGGTATATCCTTTTCCAACTCAATTTGACCACAAATTGGTTACCACACTATCAGGGTGTTCAGTAACCAGTGGAGTACCATAGTGATCTATGCTAGTATCTGTGATACTTAACATATGCTTTTCTGACCTCCAAATCAAAAACAGAAACTCTGGTTAACCATCCTTGCAGATGATTGTAAACTAGGTGTTATACTTAAATCTCTTTTTGATGTGTAAAAGCT
>NC_056732.1:1062499460-1062514460 GCF_019279795.1 Protopterus annectens
TGATTTACCATATCAAATACCTTGGTTAGGTCAAGGAAGGGGGCTGAGGAGAGCTTGTTGTCATTATGGTTTTGATTTATTGTATGGGAGAAGGAGAGAAGGACTGAGGTTGTACTATGGCAAGGTCTAAATCCATGCTGGGAGGGGGCTAGGAGAGTGTTTTGATTCTGATAGGCAAGAAATTGCTTGTGGATACATTTTTCCATTATTTTAGCCAAGGGAGACAGAATGGCTATAGGCCTATAATTTGAAAGTTCTGTGGAATCTCCCCCTTTATGAAGAGGAAAAATGTGGGAGATTTTCCAGATGTGGGGGATACAGGCTTCATGGATAGTTCTATTGATTAAAATTGATATGGGGTATGCTATTTCATTAGCGACTTTTTGGAGATATTCTGCAGGTAGTAGGTCTGCTGAAAGGGTGGTGGTTTAAGTAGGGACTTAATAAAAGTTGTTTAATGGATCAAGCTTAAAGGGGATCTTATTATCAGGTGTAGGGCAGGTGGTACTTGGGATATAGGGAGATAGCTTACTGGCTAGGGATTGCATGGTTTCTGTAAAGAAAGTGTTAAAGGTGTTAGCAACAATTTTAGGAGGTTGTTGGAGGGTAGTTAAGAGGGTAGGGGTAGTTGATTGGCCTGGGTGGAGAAGTTTGTTTATGCCTGACCAGAATTTTTGTGGTTGATTTTGGTGCTTTTGTTGCAGATTACAGTAGTAATTATTTTTGTCTAGCATAATAGACTTCTTTGTATCACTAAGCCAGATACAACTCTAATTAGGAATGTAATAAAATGAAAGTTGAAGAGTGTTTGGAGGTATAACTCAAACATTGTAAGCCTATGTACACAGTTATGTTATGCCTGTAGGGTACATTATGCCCCTTCAATTATTTCTGCTTGTAATTTAATGTCACTATTGCACATTTGAATGTCAGTTACAGATGGCAGCTTGTCTAACTACATGTTCCTTTTCCATGCAGGGCACCACATTTAAAATAAAATAAATACAATAGGTGATTCATTTATCATATAATCATATCTTACATAGATATTGACTTCGGGTCTATATTAGCAAATTGAAAAACCCTTTAACCGAATACCTAAACGTCGACACCTATAACGCGAACCGCAAAAATACCGAAAGCACTAAACAGCGAAAAATAAAATAACAAACTGTCATAGTCAGCCAACCCCACCACCCGCTACATACTACCTACCCAAACAAAATAAATAAACCACATACATACACTAACCAAACCCTATTTCTAACCTAAAGTAAAGCACCAAAACCCTACTTCTAACCCTACACTAAACCCCACAAAACACAACTAACTATGCACTATCCTTAACCCCTCCCTAACACTAAGGTCCATAACTAACGCACAAGTCCCCTACAGACATACACCCAAAAAAATAAATACACATACATATAATAAAACCCTACTTCCAACACTACATTAAGCCCCACATACACAACTATCTATGCACTATCCTTAACCCCTCCCTAACCCTAAGGTCCGTAGCTACCGCACATTTCCCCTACAGACATACACCCAAAACAAATAAATAATACACATACATACAGTTAAATAAAACCCTACTTCTAACACTACACTAAATCTTACATACATTACCTATCTATTAACTTACCTTAACCCACATCCTAACCCTAAAGTCCTATCTATCACACACTTACCTTACGGAGCTATACCGCAGACGAGCCAACCATTGCACTTTGACATTTCCATTTTCACTGTTTCAGACGTTCGGCATTTCCATATTTTGTTCAATACATGTCACTCTTTCCATATTCGCGATTACGGTCTTTCACTCTGCTAATAGGAACCCTTGACTTCAGATGTGATGTAAAGGGAAGAAGAACTTTTATTATTATTCTTCAGCCTCAGAAAAGGATTCACAGCTGCTTCACCTCAAAAGGGAGAGGTCCCAGCATTTGTCAGCAGCTCAAAATAAAATAAACATCTCTGCTTAAGCTAGCAGTAGCTAAAATGGCACACTTATAAAATAAATTTTAATAAGCAAAAAGCCTAAGCACTGTATTAGCCATAGCTAACATCTTGACACTGATTGTCAATTATGCTTGGGCACAGCTGACCCTGGTATAAGATGTGTCCTCTTAAAACCTCTCTCAGCTTGATTACCACCTTTTGTCCCCTGATAGAAGCCTGAATTGTATGTTGCCCATAGGATAGCCATTACTGTGGGAACTGTACCGTCTGACAAACTGGTTGCTGGAGTATCAGTATATTGCTAGCGGGCTTCTGTATCAACACAACAGCCCTTCCAACAAAATTATTTTGACACAACATAAATATGACCAGTGTGCGTGATTCTAAACATAGATAAAACAAACTAGTGAAGCTGAAATGGCAATAAGCAAGCCATCAAGGTATTTGGTTATGCAGATCACTTACACTATGTAAGAATTGAAAATAATCAAAACTATTTTGCTGGTTACATCAAATTAAAACATCCAAATAACACTAACGTTAATGCACAGATCAAAAAAAATGTCAGGGCTCAGGTATTCCTTATCCCTGAACCCATTCTCTCACAAAGATTTATATATACCATCTCTGCCGATGTGTTGTCACTGTATATCACTGGGCATATTTTGCTATGTATAGTTGGTCAAATTATGTTATTGTCAAACTGCAGCAGATCAACCTTACATTAATCATTTTTTTCCTCTTTCTATGATGTTGTGTGACTCAGGAGTTAATATATTCCATTTCTGGGAGTATGGGTCAGATGCTCTACACTGGCTTGTGTGGGGTCGAAGCCCTCCATGTAAAAGTTGTTTTTTGTTTTGTGGTTATGCATGGGACCATGCATGGAAGAGGAAGCTTGAAACTGTAGCTCGCTCTTATAATGCCCTTTTAATAGATATATACACATACCTTTGCTGTACCATTCTTGCTATACAGCTCAGGATAACTGTGATACCCTTAGCAATCCTTTAAGAGCTAAGGGAAATCTGAACCAACAGGGGATACTGTACTTTGAGCTCTTCAAATCTCAGGACATGGTAGAAGAAAGCAATGCGGTTGTGGTGCAATTACAGTTTCATTGAGTTCATTAATGTTGCTGCTGAAGCAAACCATGATGGAGGCTGACCAGACTAAATTTAATTCTGCAGCACATGAGGCAAAACCTTTAAGTATTGAATCAACAGTGGAAATAATTTCCTTAAAGACCAGAGTGCAAGAAGATAAAGCTCACCTGGCACTGAAAATAGGTGATCTTTAAAATCATTACAGGCACAGCAATGTGAGAAGAATTGGGCTACCAGAACTACTTGAAGGTGATAACCCACTGCAATTCATTAAATAGGAGATCTGTGTATTGCTGTGATCCTCTTACCCATTTCCACCTCCAGATCATTTAGAGGGCACAACAAACAACTTAGAAGGTGGGGGATTCCAACCAATGTCTAGATTATACTGAGCACAAGGGCATTTTTAAAACATCTCTAGAAAAAGATTCACAATTGCAGATGGCTGGAAATCCAGTAAAGCTCATCCCAGACTGCAGTGCTAACTCCTACTACAAATGCAAACAAATGGTGCTGTTTTTGCATGTATTGCAGGAACATGTCTATAAGGCTAGTCTCAGATTTCCCATAACCCGCATCAAAAGGGACAGTACAAAAACTCTTCACACCCCTCAAGAAGCACAGCAGTTTTTGAAATCCCCACAAACAGCAGGAATAAAATTATATGTAGTGGTGGTGAGTGTGCACAGCTCCAGGGCATTTGATAGTAGGAAATGTGACTAGTCAGACTCTAGCTCTCCAGGAAAACAACAGCTGTAGAAGAGCAGAGAGATATTTCCAGCAGCAACAGCTAATTCATCATTGGGGAAAGCAATGGTGAGTGTGGAGGAAAGTCATCTTCTTATCAATCTAAAACCCCATAGTCCTCAAATGAGCAATGAGGACCAAGTCGAGCATGCTGGCTTCGATTTCTCAATGCCTAAAATTTCTCCAAGGAGCAAATTGAAACGGTACTGTCATGGAGTGACACTGCAGATGTTAATGTGGATGGTGAAGTGATCACATGAAGCCATGAATAAAGTTTGACAGTTGATAATAATATATGGTAGAAATGACTAAATGTGCAGATAATTGCAAATTAGGCACTGTCATTCAATCCCACACCAACACAAATGCTCTCCAGAAAGGGCTGACATAGACATACAACTGGTGTTAGAGCCATGAACTAAAGCGAAATGCCAAGAAATGCATAATAGTATCATTTGGGAAGTCATCCATCCCTGGTAACTATCATATTGACAACACACCCCTTAAAGTTAACCCAGTAGTCAGGGACTTAGGGGCACACATAGACAGTTATCTAGTCTTTGACCATCATGTGTTTACAGTAGTAAGAAAATCATTCTATATTTCACAACTTATAAACAAAGGTATAGCATCTAGGTCCAAGGAAGTCATTGTTCCACTGTATTTGGCATTCATCAGACATGTCATTGAGTACAATGTCCCCTTGGGTATGTTCCTAACCAGGCATATCCAACAACTGGAACATCCGCAGAGGTTCCTTACTAATAGAATACAAGGCATAAGTAACATGTCTTATGTAAACCAACTTAAGGCCCTATCCTTGTAGTCTGTCAGGCTGTTGAGGAGAGATCTATGTCCACCATACAAGGCATTGTCAGACCCCACTCTGATGGACCCCTTGCATATCTGCAAAGCAAACAGCACCAGAGTTACCTGTTCTAAAGACTTAAACCTTGCTGTGATATAAATAGGTCCTGCTGGAGAGACAGGTTTGAATCCCAGAGTCTACCGCATCTCTGGAACAGGCTGCTAACATCCATGTGAAGCAGAGTTACTCCCTAAAACAATTCAAGTGTAGCTTGGGCAGTTGGATGGGGAACAGGAAATTTATCTCTGGTTTGGCACCTATGTCTCTAATGGACACAGGCAGCCTGTAAATGTTTCATCTCCCAAGACACTGTTTACAATTATCAAGGGTACCAGAACTTGTCAGAGATTTGGGATGCATGGCTAGGCTTAAAAAGGCCCTTGTGGTCATTAGCCTGGTAAACACCTATGAACCAATAAGAAGTGTGGCATAATTTGATGGGTCAAAAATGGGTTTTCTGTGGACCTTAAGTTTAGTAAATGGTTCTTATTAGAATGCTAATAAAAGCTGCAGTCACAATGTATATAATGGAAATATTTTGTACTGAGTTAGTACTACAAGTATGTGCAAGATGAATAGGAAGTGGATTGGGCATTGTGGGAGGATTATTTTCCAAGTTAATTTCAAGCACGCTCCTTTGCAACCTGCTTACAGAACTGTGGAATCTGGTATACTCTGATAAAGATTTTACTGTATTAATTTACTTGTTTAATCTTGTTTGTACTAATTTTACCAAAATCTAATAGTATAAGTGCTCGTTTATGCATATTTGTACATTTGAGAGTGCAAATATTTCATTTGTGTTGTTGACCACATGTGCAGTCACTCACATAAACTGAAATGACTAAACTGCTTGAGTGGTGATGTTTTTGCTATTAATGTGTTGCAAGTTTTAGCCTACAATACTGTTTGGTCACTTAAATAGGAGATGCTAACCTTTGTCTACTAAGCAACACCTTGGCTAAATTTCAAACACCCCAAAACCCAGTAAACACCTTAGCATATGCTGAGCTATTTGCAAAATCTCAATACAGCCATGTTGATAGCTCTATAGAGAGAGCTGTGTCCAATCCTATTAAGAATAAGGCAAACTCAAAAGACAAGGCACTCTGGTGAAATCACAATATCAATTAGTTGTACAACAAAAGAAAAAGAATCTTGGCTAAGCATAGGAGGAATAAAGCTATACATACTTTGCATACATAAAGCCCCCTGACCAATCTAAACAGGCAGCTAAGAGGGTTAATTAATACTTCAAAGGCTAAATCTGAAGAAAAAATAGTTCTCAAGCAAAGGATAACCACAAAGCTTTCTATAGCTGTGCCCGAAACCTCAGGGGAATTACACAACAATGTGCAGAACTTATTGTAAATGGCATCACCCACACTAAACTGGAGTCCATTGCCCACAGTTTGGTGGACAGTTTCAGCTCAAATTTCTCCCCACACTACCCCCCCCCAATAGTCCAAAGGAAATACCGCATACCACAATCCCCCCAACCATTACCAGGGAATAGGTCATCGATGCACCTCCCAAGGCCAAAAATACTGTATTGATGGCCCCACTCACAGGTTGTTTGAAAAATAGATGAAACATAACCTCTCTGGTCTACTTGAATTATTTTTCAACTGGAACCTTCATTCAGGTTTTGTGCCCAAAGAATGGAAATGGCTACAGTTATTCCCCTGCACAGAGGAGTTCCAACCACTGATCCAGGTAACAACAGGCCCATAAGTCTTACCAGCCTCATATGTAAGGCCATGGAAAAATGATCATGTATGTGATAAATGAGGGCATAGGTAACTTGCAAACACTGAACCCATCACAGTCTGGATCTGTTAAAGGAAATTCATGCCTATTAAATCTGGTGGAGTTTTTTTGAGAGGGTCACCAAAACTTTTGATGAAGGTAAGACTGTGCACACAGCTTACCTTGACCTGGCAAAGGTTGTCAATACAATACCTCACTCAGGCATTATAGACAAGCTCACCAATTTGTGTAGAAACCCTTTTATCACCCACTGGATAGCCAGCTGGCTCACTGATAGGACCCAGGAGGTCAAAATAGGTGAGGCCACATCCACCAAGAGGCCAGTCAATAGTGGTTCATTGCTGAGCCCATACCTTTTTGGCATCTATTTCTCTGAAATGGATGCAAATGTTGAAGGTTTATTATTGACTAAGTTTGTAGATGATTGCAAGCCAGGGGTTATCATTGACTCCCCTACAGACACTAGCATTCATCAAGAAGGTATATCTCTGACTAACAAATGGTGCCAAAGCCATGGTCTTAAACTCAATGCTAAGAAATGCATAAATGCACCTCTTGGGATGTCAACTATCCTACCTAATTACCATGTTGATAATATGGTCCTAACAGTCAACCTGATGGTTATGGATTTGGGTACACACATAAACAGTAGCCTTATATCTGACCATGGTATGGTCACAGTGGTGAGGAAATCCTTTTACGTTGCACAACTTATACATAAGGGCATGGCATCTAGGTCCAAAGAGGTCATTATCACAGTACTCTACGCTTATCAGACCAGTCATAGAGTGCAATGTTCCCTTTGGTATGTACCTGACCAGGCATATGCAGCAACTAGAGTGACCTCAAAGGTTCCTTACTAAAATAATTCAAGACGTAACAAATATGCCTTATGCAAAGTGCCTTAAAGCCTTTTCTCTCTACTCCATCTCCTAGAGATTGCTGCAGGGTGATTTATGTCTGGCTTACTAGGCATCGGCAATTTCCACACTTATGAATCTCCTACATATTTGTAAGTCAAAGAGTACCAGAAATACAAGGTCTAGGGACTTGAATTTTGCTTGTGACTTAAACAGAACATGCACGAGAGATAGATATGTGTCCAAGAGACTGTCCCTCGTATGGAACAGGCTTCCCATCCATGTGAAGTTGAGTTTGTCTATTTCTCAGTTTGAGCACAAACTAGACTAGTGGATGAGGAATAGGAAATTTACACTGGGCATGGCACCCATGTCCATTATGGAGAGAGGTAGCTTATAAATGCCTGGCCTTCGATGTCGTATTTGGATACAGGGCATCCTTATTCTTTTGAGAAGATTTGGCTAATCTTAGAAAGGCCCCCTGGGTCATTAGCCTAGTAACAATCTATAAATATATGAATCTATGTGATGATACGTTGTGTAAAAGGAATGAACAAGATGTTGTCCATATCAAGTGGAATGTAAAGGGAATAGCCATCTGTTGCAAAGCATCTGTGGTTGTAAAGACCCTAAGGCAATATAATGCAGGGGTGGTATTTCTTCAGGTAACAAAAATCAAAATACTATCATGTGCTAATACAGCTGAGTGTGCGGTAGCCATCGTGAGCTATCAACAGTGAAGTTGGAAGCTGCATACAATACTTATGGACTGGGATGGCAGATGAGCTGTAGCTAAGGTCTTCACTACTGTATCATCCCGAAGAAGACAGCCCAGCTATATAATCAGGTTTTAGATGCAGTATTTAACTCTATGTACCAATCTAATATGGGTGTAATAGATGGGGGAAATTTCAGTGTGGTTCCTGATTCAGCAGTAAATAGAATCCCTAGTGGAGTTCTTGTCTCTCCATATGTACTAGGGAATTGTCCTGTTTTAGAGGAAAACTGATAAATATATGGTGATTGTGTAATCCCACTATTATGGATTCTAATTTCTGCACACATGGGTTTCTGAGTAGACTTCATGTTTGGCTGGTAGATCAAACTGCTATGTCAGGGGTTGTGGACATTAAACTCACACTGGCAGCCTTGGCAGACCATGAGCTAGTAACCTTGAAGTGGACACTGGGTAAGGGAATTCCAGGTTATTACTAGTGGAAGTTTGACTGCATTCTATTACAAGAGAAGACTTGTGAAAGCATTAGAGCATACATAGCAAAATTTTGGGAAACAGCTGGATTACCAAATGACAATAGTTTTGCCATCTGGGAATGGCTCAAAACAAGATGTTAGGTAAACAAGTACAGGCAGCCAATTGTGCCAAGAAGTATAGAAGTTAGCCTACTTGTCTACTGAGCTACGAGATTTAGAAAAAAGTGTTTAAATTTAACAACTCCAATAATGACGAGGTGTTCTGGGAAATTAAATACATCAAGTAAGAAATGCGGACTGTTCATTATCCCACAGTTCAAGAAAGGTGGGATAGGTATAATCTACTACATTGGGTGAGGGACCTTTCCTCCAATAAGCTAAGTACAGCTAAATGTAAGGTAGAAGTCCAGATGATGTATATCATTGCATTTAAAGATGACCAGGTAATAGTCCACTCAGACCCAATAAAAATTAATCAGCTCTGAATGAGAAAATATGCCAGTACAGCCAAACAGGAGGGCAATGCATACAGTGCTGTGTCATCACTATTCTGAAGCTTAATACCACCAGTTCTGTAATATGACCAATAAGAGGAATTAGTGAAGTCTATCACCAGATAGGAGACTGACTAGGTAATAGACATGTTGCTGTTAAGGAAAGCACCAGGCCTCAGTGGACTCACTACCAATTTTATATGGTCTATAAGGGCATATTGAACTACCCATTATTGTGTTTCTATGACCAGGCCATATAAATGCAAGGTTTTCCAGCGTACTTGATGGTAGTGAATGTTATGATGTTCCATAAGCAAAAGAAAAACCCGCTACAGGCATCCAATTAAATACTAATTTTTCTATTGTAAAAAGAGCTAAATAGTTTTTCTAAGCTTTTTTTCTACTATTTCGGAGACAATCATAGCTCATTTAGTTCCCTGAAATCACATAGGCTTTACTAAGGGAAGGCAAGGGAGTCTGGAGGCAGTGTGTAATTGGCTAAACATTCAAAGGCAGGCATAAGTGCATAATATAACTAGTGGAACACTATTGGTGGATTTTAATAAGGCTTTCATTATGCTCATTTGGAATTGTGTGTGGAATGTATTGGCATTCTATTCCATCCCTCTGCAATTTATAAACTGAGTGTGGCTACTCTACCATACCCCAAGAGCCCACGTATCTAATGCAATTTTATCCAAACCAATCTAGTCAGCTAGGTACACAACACAGGGCTGTACCCTTTCACCATTATTACCTGAGTTAGTGGCATCTGTGATTGATACCTCTCAACTGTACAGATTTTCACAGAATGTCGAGATTTTTGCCTCATATTTTTGGTCCATTTTTCATAAAATTGTAGTTTTATAGCAAATCATTGAAGATTTAAGTCATAAAATAATGACAGACATTTGAGTTTCAGACTTCACACCCTTCTGAAAATTCATGCTAATGCAAACTCTGCTATTCTTTCTACTTTCTAAGTGTGTGAGAGAAATATTTAAAAATTGCCAGTATTTTTGGGCCTTTGTTCCCCCATTCTTAATGTCTTTGTCTAGATTTTTTGCTCTAAGAGTTTGAGAGGTATGAAAGCAGCTGCATGCCAAGTTTGCAGCGTATAGCCCATAGTTAGACACAGGTCCCCAACCACTAGCAATTTGTCTGTTGATGATTGTGCTCTCTGGCTGAATAATCCAACAGTTCAGGTACCCAATATTCTACAAACATTAGAGACTTTATCAGAGGAAACTGGGCTGCAAATAAGACAGAAAACTGTGTTATTCCCGCACTGGACAGCCCCAACCTCACAAGGCCTAAATATAAATGGAAATGTTGAGACAATTGATACAGTGACTTATTTAGGTAATATGTGCTTTGATGCTAGTAAATTGGTAGAACTAATCTTCAAACCACTATTAGAACTGATAAAAAGTGAAATATATAAATGGAAATACTTACAACTGCACTTTCTGTGATGTATTCTGGCAATTAAAATGTTCTTACCAAAAGTGCTTTTTTATTAAGGTGTCTCCCTAGGCAACCTTTTCCTGCTATATAAAGAAGATGCAAAAAGTGTTTTCAGACTTCCAGTGGGAAGGAAAACAACCATGGGTAAACAGGAAATTAATGTTTATTCCAACTAATGGAAAGGTTTGGTTTTCCAGATTTATGTGGCTATGGGAAAGCAGTGATAAGCAGTTTTTATTTGACAGCTTGTCAGCCCAATAGACCCGTGTGGTTCTTTACACAAATGCTGTTACAGATGCAGTTGGATGTCTGGCATACAGTTAACCCTTCCTACAAAATATTGGACCCAGGAGGGATGGCTAGATGGTTCCAAAATAAACATTTATGCCCTTTCAATAATAAGCAAGGAACTGTAACACTCTTTATTTTTATTTAGAGACTATCAACAGGGAAAATGTTGAATGAGGCCCAACATGGACATGTTGGATAAAGGCTGGGATTTTCCATCTAAATAATATATGGAACCATACACACCATACCTAGGTTAATTGGGGTCAGTTCAAGGAAAAATATCCCCCGAAACACTCTTACTGGCTGCAGTACAGGCAAGTGTTAAGTTTTTTCACTCTAGAAAGACTGAGGTAGGTCAAGGTATAAAATCAACTTTGAGGCCTGACATACTGTGATCTCCCCATTGACACCCCAGCGATTACCCAGACTAACTAATTTTTATTATTATTACCTCATGGACAAGCCAGACCCCCTATTACAAGGTTATTTAAACAAATGGAATGCAATGTTAGAAGAGACTTTAACCTCTGAAGATTGGAAAGTTTGCCTAGCCAGAGTTCGGAAGTCTAAGACCCCCAGTTAGCAAAATTCACATACAGAAAATTATTGTATCATTGACACTTTACCCCAGTGAGGCTATAGGCCCAAGGTTTAATGCAACAGGGCAACTGCTGACACTGGCTATTCCCTAGCATGTGACTATAATTTGTTATGGACATGTCCAGTGTTTAAAAGCCTGTGGGACAGGATCATTGATAAGATGAGTTGACATTATGCAAATCAGTACCAGGCTAGACATGGGTCCATTTCTGTTTGTTTGGATGTCTCACATCAGAACAAAATTTTACAACCCTACTACCCTAGAATTCAACTGGAGAATAGTAGTGATCACCTCAATTTTGACTGTCCTGTTCTACCACCGGAAATGCTATGTTACCATAGAAATGGCAGATTTTATTAAGGCACAGCATAAACTTAGTAGTAGATGGACATATAAAATGATGGATAAGAAAACTTAAAGGAGTTTTGGAATATTTCACTGGATTACATAGCTTTAGAATCCTTGGGCAGCACAGTGGTGCAGTGGTTAGCATTGTTGCCTCACAGCAAGAGGTTCAAGTTTTGGCTGGAGTGCCTTCTGAGCAGAGTCTACATGTCCTCCCTGTGCTCACAAGGGTTTCCTCCAGGTGCTCCATTTTCCTTTCACTTTCCCAAGACATGCTGCAGCTGGATTGAGCAGTCAAAATCGGTCCTAGCTGTGAGTGTGTGTGTGTGTGTGTGTGTGTGTGTGTGTGTGTGTGTGTGTGTGTGTGTGTGTGTGTGTGTGTGTGTGTGCGTGCGTGTGTGCGTGTGTGCGTGTGTGCGTGTGTGTGTGCATGTGTGCGTGTGTGTGTGTATGTGTGCATGTGTGCGTGTGTGTCTGTGTGCTCCTTCTGAGGAAGGTTAGGCACCAGGTTGGCTACTCAACATCATAAAACTCTACTGCCACTTGTTCTGCCAACTAATGATCCGCTATGGCAACCTCTTACAGCAGCAGCTGAAAGGAGAAGAAGACGACATGCCTTTAGAATCCTCAAAATCATAGGCTTTGTCAATTATACATTTTTTCTAGTGCTTAATTTCTTTTTTTTTTTTCTTTTCTTGACCTTTTCTTATTTACATATTGTCTGTTAACTACTGTGAGGAGCAGTAGGAATATTTTGATATACTCCATTTGGTGGAGTCTGTTAAAGTAAGATATTCTTGTACTGCAACTCAGGTCATACATTTCTTGATCTATGCTGGTAGTTTTGTAAAATGTTAACTTGCTGTTTTATGTAAAAATGGAATAAACTTGATTGCATATTTACAAAGGTTGAAATGGCTATTGTATAAATGAGGGGCCATATTATCAATTTCCTTTCTCCTGGAAAATGGATAGTTGGCAGAATGATGTCCTTTGTATATTCCACTGCCAGATCTACATCGCTTCTCTGCACAGGAGAATGAAAGTGTACAACAAAATTTATTCACATACCACACATTGGCCTGGTTGTCTGGTCTAAGCAGAAGGGGGTATGTTCTCAACACTCATTCCAGTGCATTGGGGCATGAAACACTGTCTGAAGTCCCAGATGGTTTATATGAAGCCCCATTCCCCTGAAAATCTCTTTTGTCTAAGTAGTTAAGGAGACCAAAAGTGATACCCTATCAACACTTTTGATGAGACCTAATGCAAGAAAGGAAGGAGAGCTCACATTTTTGCTGGTGAGGATAATCCTCCACTTTAGTCCTCGGCATCAAGAGTCTAAAAATATGGGAAGATCTGTAAAGCTTTGATGAATTTATAGCCACTGTAGCCACTGACACCTTCTGACACCTCAATATTCATTAAAGCACATGTAGCCTTAGTTGCATGAATTGAACCATGATACTTTAAGTACCATATGTCAGAGGTAAACAGGGGACCATGTCTGAACTCTTCAATATGTCATCCCATACTGCCAAAGCAATATGTTTCTGTGTCCTATCTGTGGGCAAGTATGACCGACAGTGATGAATCTTCAGTTCTGCTATAAGGAAAGCAATCGCCTGAACCAGGAGTTTAAGGGAACTTCTATTGTTTGAAGGACCTGCAACTACAGGTTTTTCTAATCCAGGGGCTCTATAACAGAATCTTTAATGGGGCTAAAAGGGCCAAATATCAAAGTATGTGAGCCCATGAACGTTGACCTTCTACAAGACCTCTGTTGTTAGATTTAGCACATTAGTAACCAGTCTGAGTACAAAGCAGAGACCAAATTGCAAAATTTTGAACTGAAATGAAGCACTATCACAGTGAACTGAAGAAAGCTCCTGTGTGAACCCTAGAAATTGGTGTGTCAAAATGCATAGATTTTGTCTAATGACACTATCCAGGTATCCTGCTGTCGAGACAGAGAAACCACACCAAAACATTTTGGTGCTTGGAGGCCCTCATCTTTCATTGGAGGCTGTTTTCTTCTTAAAAATGAACTGCTGCTGATAAAAAGCCAGGGGTAACATAAAGACCATCCACAGTGGTCAAAATCTGCTTCCTATTTAAGTAGTCCTGAACCTGATCCATGCAAGCCTGGCAAAAGATGAGATCACCATATAAGAGAACTTCCAGAATGGCTTTCATGAGATGATCTTTAAAGAAGAAAATCCCAATATATGCCATTAAGTGAAATCTCATTCATAAAGATGCTGTTCAGAATATCTGAGACACCAAAGTTACAGCATGTTCTCAGAAGTCATACTACAGGAGTCATAATAACTGCTTTTCCAGAGCCATCTTGACTCAAGAGTCAGAGAGACCTTTCAGTCTTTCTAAAACATGGTTCACTAATGAGGACTGGAACTCATGCAGACAGCATAGATAAATAACGGATCTTAGTCCAACGATGGCAAGGGAGAAAACTCCCTTCACTTGTTAATCTCCTCATCATGTAGTAAGTTTGAAAAATACTGTTGTCTCTTAGGCCTAATCTGTACAAAAGAGATAAAGCAGGGCTTTAATGTGAGAGGCTTACTAATTAAGTCACGCCACTGTAACTGAGCTTGCATTGGGCATCTTCCATGTTAGGACTATGTAGAATTGATTCCAGATGTTTTTTGGCTGCAAAGATGATAATAATAATGAAGGCATTTCTGAGGAGAAGGCAGAAGAGATAGTCTACTGTGTAATTCGCAAACCTGTGAGTCTCCATTAGAAAGAGATTATCTTTATGGTGGTATAGGGAGGAAATATCTCATTTTCTTAACCATTTTTCTCACAGGAAATTAAAGAAGGAGAATTCCCAATATGTCTGCCTACAGCGGAAAGTGGCCTAAGCATGGCCAGAATACAAACTGGACAGATGACAGGTGAGTGTTGGTGTCAGCCAATTAGACACAACTCCTGGGGGAATACACAGCAGAGGCATTGCCAGGTCATGAGAAGCCTGCAGTCGGTCAGGTCACTTGCCTAAACATTTAACAATTTTCACCAAATGTCAAACAATGCATGAGTCCAATATTTGTGATAACCCTGAGGGTTGAACTGGCATAGGAGAAATAATGGGAGCCTCCCGAAACCTAGGCAGTGTATCTTGCTTTAACCAGGGAGAGGCTAAGGGAACAGACATCTTGATCCTGAATTCAGACACTAAGCCATTTCTAGAGTCCTAGAGGTCTGATGTCACCTGAGCAGCCTGGTTGTTAGAATGAAGAAGAAC
>NC_056732.1:1062526960-1062561834 GCF_019279795.1 Protopterus annectens
ACATCATTTGAAGTAATAGTAAAGTTAAGTGGGGAGGTTCTGTGGGTGGGGGTAAATAGTAGCATTTTTGTTTTTTTGGGGTTAAGGATAAGACGTCTTTGTAGGAGCCAGTTTTCAACTGTACTAAAAGTCATTTGGGTTAGTGACTGAAGTTCTGATTGAGAAGCAGCAGCGCATATGAGTATGGAGTCGTCAGCGTATTGGATATAGTCAGCTTGAGGAATTATAGAATGAAGGTCATTTGTAAAGATGGAGAAGAGTAATGGGCCTAATATAGATCCTTGCGGGACCCCTAGAGTGACTGGGACGTGGAAGATAAAGTATTTTCCCATAGTACAGCCTGTTGCCTGTTATGTAGGTATGATTGGAACCACTGTATAGTATGGTTGTCCAATGACAGGTTTTTGAGTGTGTCTATCGGGAGGTGGTGATTCACCATGTCAAATGCTTTGGACAGGTCAATAAAAACAGCTGAGGATAGAGTATCAATATTACGATTACTGTTAATATGGTTAGTGAAGGATAAGAGAACAGAGATGGTGCTATGAAATGGTTTAAAGCCATGCTGACAGGGTGCTAATAAATTGTGATCGAGTAGGTAGGTTAACAGTTGTATGTATACATTTCTCCATTATTTTTGCCAAAGGAAATAGAATAGCTATGGGCCTATAATTGGACAACTCCTTGGAGTTACCGCCCTTATGCAGGGGAATTATGTGAGAGACTTTCCAGATTAGGGGAATAGATCCTTCAGAAATAGTTCTGTTAATGAGGATGGATATGGGGTAGGCTATGACTTTAGCAGCTTTTTGCAGGTATTCTGCAGGTAATTTATCAGCAGAGAGAGTAGTGGGTTTAAGTTTCTGTATGAGGTTACAGATAAGTGAAGTGGGCACTGGCTGAAAATGAAATTGATGAGAATTATTGGTAAAGGTTGTGGCAGAGCCTGGGATGCTAGGGGATAGCTGGTTGGCTAGGGATTGTATGGTTTCAGTGAAAAAAAGTATTAAATGAGTCAGCTATTTGGATGGGATTGTTGTGATCAGAGCCAGAGGGAGAGGGAGTACTTGAGCATCCAGGGTGTAGGAGGTTATTGATACCTCGCCAGAATTTTTGGGGATTATTTTGGTTGGTTTGTTGTAGTTGGTAGTAGTAGTTTCTTTCATCAGCTAATATGGCTTTTTTTGTTTCATCTCTTAGCTGTCTGAATTGCAGGTGGTCTGAGGAGCATTTTGTTGAACGCCATTTGGCCCATTGTTTATTTCTTTGGAGGATTTTTTGTTTGGTCGTTTTGGTGAACCATGGTGCCGGTTTGGTTCTAATTCTAACTTTGCGTAATGGGGCATGGCTGTCTAAAATGGTTAGAAATTTAGAGTTAAAGTATTTCACGGCATTATCTATTGGGAGGTATTTCAGGGGTGACCAGTCACAGGTGACTAGTTCAGCTTGAAAGTGAGCAGGGTTAAAATTTTTGGTAGTGTGAATAGTTCTACAGATGGCAGAGTTTAGGATGACAGTTTTTGTTCTGATTAAATAGGCAAGCAAGTGATCACTTATGTCCTCATGGAGTGTGCCTGTTTTATAGTTTAGTTGTGGGGTATTAGTGAGTATCCAGTCAAGGGTACTAGTTTTGTTGTTAGTTTTATTGGTGCGGGTTGGGGATGTTATAGTTTGGGTAAAACCATATAAGTTGATATGAGTAGAAGGCTGCTCAGATATACAGGAGTTCCAGTTAATGTTAAAATCTCCAAGTATAATGGTTTCTTGGGGGTAGTTACTTGAGAGCCAGCTGAGGATAGCCTCTAATGTGTTGATGTTATTGCCTGGGGGAAGATAAACACAGTTTTCTTTGTTGTTTTCTTTATCTTGTGTTTTGCTTGCATTCTGTTCTAACAGCATATTAAAACTTCAAAAGAGACCACAGCTCTCTCTGTTCTGAGTCAGGCAGAATTTTTCCCTCCCTCCCACCCATTTAAGTTGTCTTGTTAAATACCACTGTCTTTCTAGTTGCCCGCCTCTTATGTTAATCTGACCATATATCTCATTTCTCTCTACTTTCACTGGCTTATGTGAGTAATCACAAAACCATCACTTTTGAAATCCCACCCCTTCAATTATTTAAATTTATTGGCCATCCTACAGTATTTCATAGCACCAAAATACAAAAGTAACCACCCCTTTCAGTCCATCTTACTGTTTTAAAAATAGTAACTCTCCACTAAACCTTAACTTTTTAAACAGGTAAAACTCAAGTTACCTACTTTCATATCTAACTTCTCTAGTGCACACTGCAGAGTGCATTCTTTTCAATCTTACCTTTAAGCATCCCTGTTACTAGCACTTTCTCTAATACCTAAAAAGATCATCTCTACTTGACTCCAAGTAGACTTTTCTCTATCTGTTAAACCTAGCACTTGCTCCTACAGTACTTATTACCTTGATACGGCACTCTTATAGATAGCACCCCAAAGAGGCAAACCCCCATTTCTCGGTCACCCACGTCCCCCGGAATCTCTTTTAAAGTTTTTTGTCTAGTTCTTCTAGCATGTCGAGGGATCAGTTGCTAGTGTCCTCTCCTGCTCAGCTGGTGAACCTGGGAATATTGAGGCAATGTTACAATTGCCTCATGTACACAGACAACCCTCTCCTCCTCCCACAAAACACAAATACATGCGAGAGATGCAACTATACGGCCAAACTGGAGGCTGAGCTCTCTCAACATAGGACTGGCAAGACCAGTCAGGAGGAGAAGGTTACCACACACACTATAGACCCAGTCTCACATAGTACCATCACAACCTCAAATCATACACATAAACACACAAAGACATACTCGGCTCTGATCAAAAATCTACCAAAACAGCAGAGGCCACCAAAGCAGACACCCAAACAACCACCACCTCAGAACACAACACCTGCAACACATAGACCTCACAGTCGGAGTGTCAAACAGTCACAGCCCTTAAGGCCAAACACAATGCCAGACACACTAGTCATTGGTGACTCCATAGTCAGACACACTGACGTCCCGCTCACCAGACTGAGTAAGGAGAAGGTCACAGTAAGCTGCCTGTCGGGCGCTAGAATCCGCCACATAACGCAAGCACTCAGGTCTCTCAACAGCAGGTACAAATACGACTCAGTCATTGTCCACGCTGGTGTAAACGACCTGAGACGCACCTCCTTGGACTACATGAAAAGAGACATTGAGGAGCTCTCTGATTATGTAGCCCAGGCAGGTATGACCCTGACCTTGAGCAGTATCCTACCTTCACCAAGAATGATGCCACAATACAGAGATAAGATGATCAGCTTTAACAATTGGCTTAAACTCTGGTGTCATTCAAAGGGGATCCAATGTCTGTCTGCCTGGGATGACATGCTGGACAAGCCACGCTGCTTCGCAAGGGACGGCTTGCACCTGTCACCCTGGGATTCCGGATATTGGCAAAGGCTCTTGCCACCCCATAGTGCCTTTTTAGGCAAGGCTCAAATTCTAAACCTACCACCCTAGTACACAAAAGGAAAAAAACTAAGGGTAATGCTGCTCAATGCCAGAAGTCTAAATCTCAAAGTGCACGCACTCGAGGCCCTTCTCAGTATGGAGAACATCGATGTCTGTGCAGTGACAGAAACCTGGTTCAAGGCTCCTGAGAGCACCCCAGCACTATCAGGTTTTACCTCTTATCATGCGTTCCGGCCCCAAAATCCGGACAATACCAAGAAAGGAGGTGGGGTATCCATATTCATCAAAGACACCCACACCTCAAGACTGGTGGCAACGCACGATGCATCGGAGACCATCCAGGTGCAATTAACCATAGGCAAGACTGCTCTACAAATTGTAGCATGTTACAGGCCACCCTCACAAACTCAGGAACCTCACATGGCCTTCCTGAAAACACTAGAGGGATAAATGTATCACCAAACACCATCATACTAGGTGACTTCAATTACCCTAATATAGACTGGGAACACTACTCAAGCCCAAACACCCTAGCCCAAAAGTTCCTGGAATTCATAAACTCAAATGCCATGGAACAACTAGTCACCATCCCCACAAGAGGAGAAAACATACTTGATCTCATCATCACGAACATGGGAGCACAATGTTCAACACCAGAAGTATACCCCTCACTGGTGAGATCAGATCACAAACTAATCTCACTGGAGGTCCTCATCCCACCCCCACCTGAAATAAAAAAAACCACAATAAAGAACTTCTCGAAGCCGACTTCACACTTCTAAAGACTAGTGTGGTCTCCTTTAAGGCCCCCGAGCTGGCAGAAAACAGTACTCAAGCCGCTGAATCACTTACAAATGCCTTCTACCAGCACCTGCAGGACTGCATGGATAAGGCAATCCCAAGCAAAACAAAGACTCTTTGTACCAAAGGCAAGCGTCCAGTCTGGTGGACCCCAGCCATAAACAAACTCTACAACAAAGGAGGAAGCTACTACAAGATAGAGCAAAATCCTTAAAAGGTAAGACACCCTTGATCACTATAAGTAAAAACTAAGAGCTCTCATAAAATCATCCAAAGCAAATTTTGAGAGAAAAATAGCTAAAGACTCAAAAGACAATCATAAGGCCTTCTTTAGCTATGTTAGAAACCTGGGAGGAAACTCCCAGATATGCTCAGAACTAGTTCAAAATGATGTGAAGATTACTGATCCTACAGACATTGCCAACATACTGGCTGACAGGTTCAGTGCAAACTTCTCCCCTCCCCAAAGGAGAGATATCTATACCAAGCGATTGCAGCCCCCAAACATCTCCAACGCCCAAGTGAGAACTGCTCTCTCCAAAGCAAAAACACAGCATCTATGGGACCTGATGGTGTCCCCGGCTGTGTGCTCCACGAACTCAACGAGGAATTAAACCCACAGCTAGGACAGCTGTTTAATCATAGTCTTACCTCTGGATACGTACCCAGGAGTGGCGCACTGCAACTGTGGTCCCACTTCACAAAGGCGGTGCCTCCACCGACCCTGGAAATTACCGTCCCATTAGCTTGACAAGCCTTATCTGCAAAGCCATGGAGAGGATCATAATGGACCTCATAAATAAAGACATAGGGAATTTGCAGACTTTGGATCCATCCCAGTTTGGCTTTGTCAAAGGCAGATCATGCCTTCTAAACTTGGTTGACTTTTTGAAACAGTCACCAAAGCCATTGATGAGGAAAGGCAGTCCATACAGCCTACCTCGATCTGGCGAAGGCCTTCGATACAATACCCCACTTGGGTATCATTGAAAAACTCATCAGCTTAAATGTTAACCCATACATCACAAGATGGGTTGCAAACTGGCTGAGTGACAGAACCCACAGGGTCAGAGTTGCTGGCGCCATGTCAGAATCAAAGCCTGTCACAAGTGGTGTACCACAGGGCTCAGTCCTGGGCCCACTCTTGTTTGGCATCTACTTTTCCAGTACAAGCAAACACAGGAGGGTTATGGCTGACAAAGTTTGCAGATGACTGCAAACTGGCGCCATAGTAGAAAACACATCTGACACAGATATCCTTCAGAAGGGTCTCACAGAAACGGATAACTGGTGCCAGAGCCATGGCCTAAAGTTAAATGCCAAAAATGCATAGTCATACCCTTCGGAAAAACAAGGTTACCCCTAGCTACCAAATAGGTGGCAATCCACTGAGCACAGAAGAAGTTATCAGGGACCTGGGGACCCAGGTTGATAGTAGTCTGTCATTCGACACCCATGTAGCTAAAGTAGTTAGGAAGACCTTCTACATTGCCCACCTTATCATGAAGGGATTCTCATCTAGATCAAGGGAGGTCATAGTCTCCCTATACTCATCACTCATCAGACCAATGATTGAGTACAATGCCCCATTCGGAATGTATCTGACCCGACACTTGCAGCAGCTGGAGAGGCCACAAAAGTTCCTCACCAAAAGGATAAAGGGTCTCAAACATCTGTCCTATGCTGCCCGACTGAAAGAACTCCAGCTCTATTCAGTCGCACCGCTTGCTCAGAGGTGACCTTTGCCTAACATACAAGGCCATGTCAAACCCAGATTTGATGAATATGCTTCACCTCAAAAATCTAGATCCGTCAGAGTCACAAGGCGGAGACTTAAACCTCGACACGGCTATTAATAGGACGTGCTGGAGGGATAGATTCATCACCCAAAGACTCCCTATGCTGTGGAATAAAATCCCGGTATATGTGAGGCAGAGCACCTCGCTGGCCTTGTTCAAGAGAAATCTTGACCAATGGATGGGAGATCGCAGATATACCCCAGGGATTACCTCAGTGTCACTGCTCAACAGAGGCACAGCAAAATAATGGGTATAGTTCCCCATACTAAAGGGGTGGCGTAAGCCACAAAACTATGGGCTAGGCTTGTAAATGCCCTCGGGCAGATAGCCTAGTATGAACCTATGAACCTATGAACCTATGATAGATACCCTTTGCTTTTATTAAGCTGAACCTTAGTTAGAAGAATTACTGCATTGTTGCAAAGTGGAGGTTTGGAGTCTAACGAGGTAACTTGTAATCCATTCGTATAAAGTATGGCTACGCCTCCTCCTTTTTTAGTGTTACGGTCACGTCTTATGATATTATAGCCAGGGGGTAGAACTGCACTGTCTTGTATTGATGGATTAAGTAATGTTTCAGACAGACAGAGGATGTCAAAGGAATAAACATCAATAAGGGCATGCAGGTGAGCTATTTTGTTATTGATGCTATGAATATTAAGATGAGCTATCAGGAGAGAGTTGGGGGGCTTGGTAGGTGTCTGTGTGATTGAATTTGTTGGTGTATCAGGCTGTGTAGCTGTGATAGTGGTAGGACCTGGCTTAGGGTGTATATCACCATCTAACAGGGAGTGGACCTGAACTTTTAGGATGAGTTGTAGAAGTTTAAAAATTAGGTTCTTATCTTTTCTAGCTAGTGGGTTACACAGAGAGATGTGATGGAGTCTATGAAATATGGCTGCTGAGTACTTAGCTGAGCTGGGGAGGCTGCTAACACTATGAGTGGAGCTGGGGGTAAGGACGGAGGTGTGTGTGATGTGGGTATGCAGTCCTAGGAATCTATGGTGTTCGTAGAGAGTAAGTAGATAGGGAATGATAAGTATAATTAGGGGTAGTAATAAAGGTAAGGGTTTACAGGATCCTTGAGCCATTTGTTTAGGTTAAGGTGGTTAAATGTAGGGATATTTGTGGATAGAGTGGTAGGGTAATGGATAAAGGTAAATGAGTGATGGTTCTTTAAGCGGGAGGAGATAGGGGTAAAGTGAGAATATAATAGAGGTAATAGCACTTTAAGGGGAGGAGTTAGAGGTTGGTCCTAATGCATAGGGGTGTGGCAGTTAGAGTATAAGTTTAGGACCACTGGGGGCGGGTGGAATTTGGGGGCAGGGTAGGGGAGCAGAGTGAGCCCGCAGGGCAAACGGAGCAGGATGAGCCACAGAGGAGTTCACCCTAGGAAAACAATCAGAGGAGCAGTAAGCAAAGGTAAGTAAAGCAGCAGAGGGTAAGGTGACACAATGCCTTGATAATAGAATATGCAGAGAGGGTTGGCAGTGAAGAATATTAGAAGAAAGAAAGAATAGAGTGGGAGTATTAGCTCTTCCAGAATATTAGAATCCAAGAGCCTGTAAGTTAAGTAAAATTGGAGTCAGAATGGTGGTCTAAAGGAAACTATTGCCCTCTAGTGGACAAAAGCTGTGTAGCAGAGGCAATATATACTGAGAAAAGAGTGCAGGGCAGTAAGTATGCTATAGAGGATTGAAGAGGAAGAACAGTAAAAATACTTGTAGTCTAAGAAGGGGAAAGGGGTGACAGGTATGGGAGCAGATAGTAAAGGCTGCCGGCTGTCCTGGCTTGTGAAAGTAAACTTACAACCTAGGATATCTCACACTAATTGTCTTAAGACTTTGGTTTAAAGTACATACTTTATATGTGTATATATATATATATATATATATATATATATATATATATATATATATATATATATACATATATAGTGTGTGTGTGTGTGTGTGTGTGTGTAAGTGCTTGAATTAGTAACCGTAGGTATGAGAATGTGTGTGTATGTATATATTAAATATATATCTATATATATGGATAAATAGATAAAGGCAAATGCATAAAACCTCATGTCATAAACATACTACCTTTGGCTTCAAAACACTTAAAATTGAAATATATCCATACAATCACAGTTTTGCATCTGCAATGAGGCTTAACTGCTAGATGAATTCCTTTCTTTCTGAAAAATTCTCTGTGTCTCCTCCTTTTTCACATTCATTAACTCTGTTTATATAAAAAATAAGAACTTCTTAAAGGCATCAAACATAATAGAGTACCTATATAAGTCATTGCTGGATTGCCATGACCTAATGGCTTACAGGTGTTCAGAAATCCTGTCTCGAAGTCTTCTTGTACATTTTCCTGCATAATACCCTGGAAAGGATGCACAGGTGGCTAAGTACACCATAATTGTAGTATTACAGCTGTAAGACCATGGACAGTCTGTACTTTTCATATCTGTCAACACTTACATAAGGACGATCATTCACAAATCTACAATGTTTACATTTTCTACATGTTGCCGTCATTATGTGTTTCGTTTCCTTAATATTGTTTCATTTATTATGAATAATATGAGGAAAATCACCCAGTCTGGCTTTAAGTATCTGGGTGAAATTCAAGTTGCAAGTATTTCTGACAATCTTGTTGAACAAAGATGCATCTCTGTTATAAGGTATAACCATAGCCATGTTTCTACTCGGCATACCCTGTACTCTGTTACTTTTGTGTTGTGGTACTCATTGATGGCAAGCCATAAATAGGGCTGAACTTGGCTTTTGTTCTAATAATGTCTTCTTTTCTTTCATTTAATAAACTACATGGATAACCCCTATTTGGGGCGGCCACGGTGGTGCAGTGGTTAGCATTGCTGCCTCACAGCAAGAGGTTCTCCGGTTCAATCCTCGGCTGGGGTGCCTTCTGTGCGGAGTCTGCATGTCCTCCCTGTGGTCGCGTGGGTTTCCTCCGGGTGCTCCGGTTTCCTCCCACATCCCAAAGACATGCTGCAGGTGGATTGGACACTCTAAATTGGCCCTAGGTGTGCATGTGAGTGTGCCTTCTGTGGAAGGTTGGGCACTGGGCTGGCAACTCGACACCGTAAAACTCTACTGCCATTCAATGTGCGGACAAGGTGATCCGCTGTGGCGACCCCTAACCGGGAAAAAGCCAAAAGAAGAAGAAGATGGATAACCCCTATTTTAAAATATGTGTAAAACTTTGTTTAACTCACCCATTAACACATTGTCATCATTAATCAGCCTAGTCAAGCACACCATTTGCCCTTTGACTGTGCTTCATTTTTGATGATAGGGGTGACAGCTATTAAAGTGTAGATAGGAATTTGAGAATGTGGAAAACAGTGGACATAATTCACTGATTAGTGCAGTCAGATTGTACTGGGGAATAAATGTTAAAAAGCTCATGGTATTGTCTAAATAATCCTTTCCATAAAATAAGAATATAATCTAAAAACCTATAATATGTGTAGAAATATTACAAACTTTGAGGATGAGTACATGCTGTTTCCTCCCAGACTGCTAAAACTAAATTTGCATACAATAGTGCACACTCTATATCCATTGCTACACTCAAAACCTGATGAAAGTATTTATTCTCTAAGTATACAAAAAAGTTCCTAAGATGATACCCAAAAATGTATACAATACCAAAATCTCATTACTTCAAAAGCCTTGATTCTTTCTTATTGTTTCTAAGAAATATCCCAGTCTTATATCATGTGGAAATATGAAAGACAAGTTAACAACACCTATAGAAACCAACAAGATGTCCTTAATGAACATAACACAGTTTAATGGTAAAAAATTAACCTGTGAGGTGACCACGGACTGTATTAAATGCCAGATTATTCACACTGTCCAAACAAGATAATGGTTCAGTATTCCAAACAGATAATTCAACCAAAAAATGCCTGCTGACCATAAATACTCGGTTAAAAAAGAAAGGAATATTTTATTAAAGCATGCTGTCAGTAAACGCTTTCACAAAGGCTTCCTCAGACCGTTAAAATTCAAAACACAATCAATTAAGGCTTCTTATATACAAATCTATCACATGTTGAATAATGTAATTAGTTTCAAGTGAGCATTTAAAGATATATCATTATATTTATTTTAAATGCAGAAAATTTTACTGTGCTTGCCAATGCTCCTAGTTTTATAATAGCGTTAACAAAGTTAGCTCGCTGTATATTTAAAAATGATGACATTCACATAAGCGTAAATGACTCATTTAACAGCCTTAAACATTAATTATGCTATATAAAATATATATCTAAACATAATACATACCCCTAATGCAATGACATTTCAATCCCTGCACCCAAAACAATAACATCAAATTCCTAGAATGAACCTACAAGAATGTATGACACAACGCACAGCATGAACTGCACTAAAAATCGAACACACATGCAAAATGTTTGCTACTCGCAAAACATCGCATCAGCATACCAAATAAAACTATCAGTGTGCGCAACATGATGAGAAGTACACAATACAAACAATCTTTAGCATAGGCCAAATTTATATCCTTAGTGTTTGCTACACGAAAAGTGCCACACTGATGCTGCGCGACAAGTGCAACATTATATTTCCATAACTTTATATAGAAATATAACGAACAGTCTTGTCAATAATTGTTAAATCTTTTTCTATTAAAAGTGATAAATGCATGTTATCCATTGGGAAAGTACAAATAAATGTCATCTGAAAGTTAAATCTAATAAGCAAATATTACTACATCACTAAAACTTGTCTAAAAGTCTGAAATACAATACATTACAATATACTTATAAATCATGAAAAACTTTAAATAAAATAGGTATGGCTATATAGGTATATCTAATATTGGAAATATAAGTACCATAAAATCTAAATAAAATTAAATGTGAAACTTTGCCATGAAATATATGAGGAATAACCGCTTACCCCATATAGTCACAATACTGTGACTTCATAGACTATCACATACCTCAAAGCAATGATATGACGGTCAAATTTCAAGATTCTTGTCTATATCATAAATGTGACTATTTTGTCTTTCTTATAAATGTACTCAATAGGGGGACAAGTTAAACCAATGAATGGTCAAAGTGCGTAAACCTAACATGTCTATTAACTCTTTAAGATGCATTATATACCCTTAATACTAAAGGAAATTTATTAAGTGATAATAACAAGGAGTCTCACAATGCATAAGCTTTGTCATCCAACAGGTGCTTATATTGCTGATCAATGTATATCACCAACAGTTCCACTTTGACCCAGTTGAGGCATCTCTGAGCCTCAGCAGGGATTACTCCAGTCTTTGTGAATTTTTGGGATGCTAAAAATCAGTGGTATGACTGGTTGCTGATGTTCACATGTTCATAAACATGGTTGGAAATGATTCCTTGACAAACCATATCAAATAAATAATAATTTTGGTAGAAACTATTTTAACTTCATTCTTTGATACCTTATGAAAAGCGTCAGTGTTATTCAAGATTTTACTGGAGTAGTCAATATAATCTGTGATGATGACCCCTCCCTCCTTGTCAGACTTTATGACCCTGGCACTTCTCTCATAAACAAGATATTTCATAACACATCTCTCCAGGAAAATCAGATTATCCAAAAAATGCCCCTTCCTGGAGGATACCACTTTAATTTGGACTTCACAGTAAACCTCAAATACTCTAATAATTAAATATAGTAGAAGGTTTAAAAGTACTTAACTGCAGCCAAAGATACATGATCCATATCCTTGCCAAAATAGTTTCAAATTCAGGTTGTGAGTATGCAACTTTAACTGTATAAGAACTCTGGCAATGTCCAGATTAAATTAGGATACAAAGGTAAATACTGTGTTGAACAAACTCAAATGCCATTTGGTTACATTAATATGTCTGGTACACCTGGCTGCCTTTGCTCATCTCTTCCTGCCCCTTCCTTATGTCCTTGTTGATGGCCCCTATTGCTGGCTGCCATTTGTGGTAGTGTTACATCTGGTGAGTTTGCCAATCTCTCCAACCTCTGAATTTGTGCATTTTCTAAAAAAATCACCATATCCAATTGTTAAAGAATCACTATCCTCCACTGTTGACTCAGTTTCAGAAGCTCTCTTACTTTGCTGGCTTTTGAAGACCTGGAGTAAGCTTGTTTCTTGGCATATTCAAGTTTTCCCTTGCCAACTACTTCTGATTCTTTTCTTTGTTCAGAGATACCAGTTTGTCAATATTATTAAAAGCATCAGTGCACTCAGCTTTTTAGGATATAAACAATACATCATAAGTAATGCTCTTGTTTAACAGCTTAATGTCTGGAACCATTTTATAACTTACTATCAATGTCCTTCATCAACATGCAAACCATCTGGTCAAAAAGATCTAAAAGCTCTTTGTGAGGAGCAGAGTTAATCTCCAGTCCAACTGGGTACTTCCAAAGCCACAACCCTTTTGCCACTCACTTAACCTGAGCACTTTCTATCAAGTAAGGATTGTCCATTTGAATACGCCTGCATTTGGTTAAGTTCTGTTCAAAAGTCTTTAAATGGGTGTATAGAGATTCTGTAGGTACCTTCACTTCACTTCATTTTGAAATAGGAGACGTTAACCACATATCCAGTTTGACCATTCTATCCCTCCAGCTCTCGGGGGTACACTGACAAACACTCACATTGTGAACTGGCATAGGTCTTCCTATACCAGAAGAAGAACAATATCAGACTGTATCAACTTCACCTTCAGTACTCAATGTGAGCCATCCCTGTTCACTCAGAATGGAAACAAACTCTGCCAACTGCTGTGACATTATAGTTAAATAACCTGGTAAATACTCCAATAAGGTACTTTAGGAAAAACTTTGTTGACGAGATGTCTGGTGATTTCACCATGCTGTTGCAGCAGTTAGCCTGCCTCTGCTCCTCCCTAGAGTTTTGGGGACATATGTCACATGTATACCACCTTGTGTAATGCAAACTCAGCTAAATCTGGAATAATCTGAGAGGAAAAGATTCTAAGATTCTGCTATTATTGTGCAGCCATGTCAGTCTTGAGCATGTCCTGCCATTTAAGACTATAATAGTCCAGAAGGTGAACACAGCCATTATCAAATATGAATAATCCATCCATCTTTTAAACCACAGTGTCTGGATCATGGTTTTATCTCTTGGACATAAATCCCACTTATATGCCTTTATCCTTGAAAGAAAACAACATAAAATGTATTGTAGCTGTAAATATTGTGACCAAAGGAACTGTAAGAATGAGAATTTCTATTTTAACTGCAGAAATGTGATTGGCCTGCCTATATTACAGTCTCAGACATCTTTAATAGTCATAAAACCTACAGAAATCACTTTTCCCAGTATAAAGTTGTGTCTGCTCTTTAAGTCTATAACAGTCCAGAAGGTGAACACAGCCATTATCAAATATGAGTAATCCATCCGTCTTTTGAACCACAATGTCTTGGTCATGGTTTTATCTCTTGGACATAAATCCCACTCATACGCCTTTATCCTTGAATGACAGCAACATAAAATCCATTGTAGCTGTAAATATTGTGAACAAAGGAACTGTAACAATGGGAATTTGTCTTTTAATTCCATAAATGTGATTGGCCTGCCGATATTACAGTCTCAAACATCATTAATAGTCATAATACATACAGAAATCCACTTTCCCCAATATAAAGTTATACTTTCCACTGTAATAAGTGGATGACCCCAGATCCTAGATTCCAGTGTCGGTACCTCTAATTTCTTACCGCAGTTCTATCCTGCATGGTGAATCCAAACATTCCCAGCCCCCACCCCTACCGGGTCCCAGATTTTACTCTGCATATTTAGACTATATGTTTTTCTGCTAACACTTAACGTTCACATTTCATTGGACCCTCATACTGGTTTATAACAGAGCCAGGCTTTTCTGAAAATCATGCTCATACAAGTAACACCATAGTGACTAAAGGAGGGTAATGTAGCTTGGGAAAGGTGCCTTAGGATGAAAATCACTTTTGATAAAATCATTATTTTAATAATTTGGATCCTACTTAAGAAAAGTAGATATTGCTAATCACAAACATTTTTTTGTGCCTTCTGGATTACTGGTTTAAGAGTCAATCCACTAAACAACTCATCTGAGTTGATGACTAACTCTCTAACTAGCCTACTTCTGTTACTATCAGGAAAAGGGAATTGGGCATTGGAAGTAATTCACTATATGTAATGTGATGTGGTAAGAAAATGCCAAGATTTGCTTCTACTTCATAGCCCAGTTAATCTTGCAAATGGTTCAAAATCAGATAGTTCCCAGTCAATACCCCAGGATTTGGCAACCAAATCATGGTCATCAGCAAACAAATACGACAGTTCAAACCTTTATCCAAGAACCTTATCTTGCCCTATAAAAAGGCTTTTCTTAAAGTAAAGTCTGCAGTAAAGGTAACCAAAATAAACAATAAAGACAATATAGGACCCATTTTCAAACAAAAGCCTTTCAAAATGAAGTTATTGGAGAAGACCTTGGTTGATGGACTGGTATATAAGACATGACATAAGAAAATAAAACTAGATGGGAAATGTATTTTCCTCATAATCTTTCAAATACCAAGTAAAATGAGTCAAATGCTTTGATGAAATTAATCAAAAGTGCTACTAATCATTTTCTTTTAAAGGTTGCCCAACACTGTATATCGAGCCATGCCCCAAACACATCCTGGCTCCAACTTCTCCCCTATAATAATGATTACCTGAAATGATCTGGGCTAAAATATTTTCTAACCCAGTATAAAGAATTTTTGCAAAGATCTCAATTTCCATCTGTAGTATGGAAATGGATTTGCAATTCACTGTACTATATGGATCATTATTGGGTTTTGGGGGCATAATAAATTTTGTGGATATATATTGATTAGGGAAGCATCCACCATCCTTGCCTAACCATTTCATTAATAATAAGAAAGCAGTTTAGATACAAGAGTCTCTTGATGTGTATTATAAAAATCAGTTGAAAATCTGCAAAACTATTAATCACAGCTAAAATCTGTTGTTGGGCCATTTCTTTTCCACTAACTTTTCATTCTCCTGTGTAATTTGGGGTAGATCAAGTCCTTCCAGAAATGCACTAATCTCAATTTCCTCCAATTGTATTTTTTGATTTGTATAACATCTATATTCCCTAAGTAAAAGATTACTAATAACTAAAGGATCATGTACAGTTTTCCCTACTTCATTCCTCACAGCTGATATAGAAACCTTTCAATGTCCCCCTTTATATATCTGTGCTAATCTCCCCCTTGCTGAATAAAAAAGTTTAATTTTCTCCCATTTTCCTTGAAATTTCTACATCATTTTCTGCTTACATGGCAGTTTTGTTTCCGTCAATCTAGATAGTTGAAGTTTATCTGTATTTCTTCTAATTATCTGATTCTCTAACGCTCTCACTTTGATTTCAATTTTCCTATGTTCTTTAATCTGTTCTCTTTTCCTCTCAGCCTTCAAGTTAAATAAAAAGCCTTTCAAGTTAGATTTAAATCCTTTCTATTGCACTAAAGGGGAGAGATCACAAGGTCTCTTAAACCTTTGTTCTCCAAAAGTGAATCTCTAATCTGCATTTTTGCTATTTACAAAATAAAGGGTGAAACCCTCACAAATAGGTATTCCCTTGTTTGCAGCTATGCTAATATTAGCTTCAAGTGTACTGCAAGGTGATCTGATAAAGCTGCTAAAACTGTATCTACATTAGTAATACTACAAATAAGCTTATAGGATATAAACTGGTAATTTAACCTAGTGGAGTAACATTGACTACAACTGTAATATTTGATGTCAGTATTGTTGGTGTACAACCACTGATAGGTATCTACCAGGTTCAAAGTTTCTAAACAAATAATAAGTTCCACAGTAATCATGGATGACCTTCTTTTGGTATCCTTGGCTGGTTCCAAAACCACATTGAATTCCCTCCTCCACTATTATTAAATCGCCTTGCCTAGTTTTGCAATTGCTCCCAAAAAGCATCTAATGAACAAGTATTATTCACACTGACTGCATAAAAATCCCCCCCAAACAAACATACATATGGGGATTGTGTATGTATATATATATATATATATATATATATATATATATATATACATATATATATATATATATATATAAATATATATCTACATATATATATATATATATATATATATATATTTATATGTGTGTGTGTGTGTGTATGTGTACATGCAATAGCACTAGCTTCTGTACAGCTCATGGTTTCATCGTGTGTAGATACTTGAGAATTGAGCTACAAAAAATGTTTCAATTTTGAATGGTAACTCCTAAAATAAAATACATGATGAAATAGAGGGATTTTCTGTGCTCTACATTCAAGGTTCCTAAAACCTCCACAGTTACAATTAAATTTATGGAAGCATATAAGTATACAAAGAAATCAATATCTGTTAACAAGAGATCTTTCATCCGTAAACAGCAACAGACTAATAATAACTATGGACACGTTTGAAAAGCTATTGGTCATATTCTCACCCAAGGGGCAAAATGCTAATCAATGTATCTTTCTTTTCTACATCCCAGTGATGCATTAGTGGGTAATCTCTTTGCTAAGCACTTCCATAACTTAATCAAGAAACTAATATCACAAAACCATTGTACTTTTTTGTCAACTACTTCCATTACCATTCAAAACTAAAATATTGTTTGTGGCTGCAATTCATAAGTATCTACACAAGATGAAACCATGAGCAGTACAGAAGCTAGTTTTATTGCATATTCAATCAAAATCATAACAAATCATTTCATAAAAGAAGAATACATTCCCATTTTCTGGAAATAAGTACTCATCATAATTCTTAATGAAGATAATTTCCAAGAAAAAAATTCCATTTAAGAGAAAAACTTGTCTGTTTTGAAGATAATAAAATCATGTTCTTGTCTTCTTCATTTAAAGTTTTTTTTTATTATTTATAAGCTTAAAATAATCCCAGTTATTTTCATTGCAATTTTTTCTTTCTTTTTATAATTTGGATAAAAGACCTTTTTCAATTATTTTTTGCTATGTCATAAACAAAATAAATTAAATTAATTTAGGAACAGAATTTCCTACCTTTGGCTGCATTAATTTAATTTTACTTTACACAAATAGTATACTATTTTGTGCATCTAACCATGTGTCATTACCTAAGTCATGTTTATTTATTTATTTATTTATTATATAATGAACAGAATGCATTTTTTCATTCATCAACAATTGAACGCATATATCAGATTATTTTTTTAAATGCAATCATTATTGACAACTTTGAGGCTGAAATATTGTTTTAGGCATAAACAGATATAAAGATATGAAACATTATTGTGTATACAGATAAAGTGAGAAAAGCAAATCTAGCTAAACTAATGCAGCACATGTCTACTTACTAATCGACAATGTCTCATACATTCACGTATGTAATACAAATGCAGACGGGCTAATACTGTTCAGTCTTCTTACTAATTCGGTTCTACATTTGGATTATATAGTTAGCTGCAAAACTGGAATATACTTATTTAAACAGAAGCAGAGACAATGATATAATTTTCTATTTTGTTTTAATGTGGCATCATGTAGATGATGCATATAATTGCTCTGCCACTTCCATATAACCCTTGCTTAACAGCCCTGCTTCTGTGCATTTCTGGGATTTGGCGAGTGACTTAAAGATCGTGTATAAAGGGATGAAACCACCTTTGATTTATGCATAAAAAAGTGTTTGCATGCATCTTTATGCTACCTACTCATTTTTTTAATTATTGCAAAAATGTTAAATTACATAACTTAATACACACTTACTTACCCACCATAATCCAGCATAATTAGTTCTGGAACCACAGGTGTTGTAACCGCCTCCTTCCTCCCCACTAATATTAATGTCGTAAGTTTAGAGTTTAAAGTAATTTTATTTGTAAACTGGGATGAAATGACCTTTGTTTTTTTTCATAAAAAAATGTTCACATTCATCACATTTTATGCAAAAGACAAAGGTTGTTTTGCCCCTTTAAATATGATTTGTAAGCTAATTTGTATGAACCTTTTGCATGTAATCATATAGTTTATTTTTTACTTCTCTTTGTATAATTTGCTATGAAAGTTTACTGCCTCTAACACATAAAATTGAATACTTTGTTTTCATTAGTGTATTAAGATTGTATTAGTTAAACTGAATAATGTTAGTATTACTTGCTACCATCATGTTCTTGTTTCTGCCATGGAATTAAGTTTTGGGGCTCCACTGCTAATTTGTGTCACTGTGTTATTCCTGGAAATTGCCCTAAAGATCAGTTTAACTAGCTGGTTATCAAATGTTAAACAAACAAACAAACATAGGTTCATACCAAACATTTAGCCAAAGGAGACCCTCAGGAAACTCAGTCTCATCACCCTATACTCAGATAAGACTAACAATGTTCACTATTTAGTAGATTTTCTCCAGATATCCTCATTGAAAAGGTGTGATGGACATGGCCTGAACTTTAAGAGTGTTTGTATGTTTTATAGTGAGGTCTGTGATAACCATACACACGCTGTAGCTTTGCATCATACCTGCTCCTGTTATTACTTCTTCAGTTGTTCGCCATATTAATTTGGTACACAATGCTTTCTATGTAGTAAAAGTAAGTAAACCTTGGTGGACAAGAAAAAAAAATCAAATTTTCCTGCTTAAGTTGTTATTAACTTGTTATTATTTATTTACATCCTCTAACATCTGGGAAATGTGTTGACACTAAATGCATGCTAAACGTAGGCTATAGGCAGGAATTAATAATACCAAGCACAGTCGTGGTAATATATGGCTACTGAAACACCAATACTTAAGCACCATTGTAAAAAGGACTAACATTAAGATGAATATAATGTGTGCTTTACATAGCATGCTTTTCAGGCATGTTACATCATTTCCAGATCTTTTAATAGGTGAATATTTAGATGTAACCAGTCCACAGCTATCCCTCATATTTGAGAATCTGTGTATTGCAAGACTCTTTGGATAATACCATGACTCCTTGCTGGTGGTAAGACAGTAGAGTACAATGTTGACATGAAACCTTTTGGAGGACTAGCTGAGATTTTAGAATAGGATCAGCTTACATGGCTGGATAGCAAGAGGCAATTGTCTGGAGCTAAAGCTTTTGTAGATCAAATGCTTGAGACTGGTTCATTGTAAAATCTGTCCTTGTCAGATGAGTGGTAATACATCACCAGTAACCATTTTAAATGCTGGGACCCGCTACAGTTAAGTTCCAAAACACAGAGACTGAATGGCCAAAAGAACGGACTTATATGTGTTAAGTCCAAGTTTGCCATTTCTTGGAATATTCCCCTTTCTCCAAGGTATGGTGATCTTTGAGTTGGTATATATAAGTTGAGGCTATGTGCAGGACTTGCCCCACATCAGGGGGTGCAGGATGGCTTGCCCCCTGCAAAAAAAGAAGTATAAAGGAGAAGTGCGATCTTAGAGATTCACTCTTTATCTGGGTTTTCAGTTTTTTTTTTTTTTGGCAATCAGCATTTAGAGTGCTTACATTTCAACAGGGAGCAGATAATAGCTCTGTGTCAGCTGCATGACATAGAAAGATAAAGATCAACAAGCTACCTGGTCAATAGAATACCCATCAAGTGGAGGTGGGATTGTGCAGCCAGTGCTTTGCCATGACTGTCTCATGTCCCCATGATGGAGAATAAGAGAATGAAGAGGCACAATGACAGCAGTGACTAAATGATTGGCAGGCATGACAACAGAAAAATAACTAAAACAAATCAGCTGTCTGTCCAGTGTTTGTACAAATGGGCCAGCATGTTACATCTCCTTTTCATATTTTACCACTGATGGTGGAAGGTCAAACAATGATATGCAGCACTACTTTTAACATAGTCTACTAGCGCAAGTCTGAACAACCAAATGGCTGTGTCAAGACAAGTTGCTAAGCCACAGATTTATCTGTGAGGTCATTTCTCAAAAAAAAAAAAAAAAAAAAAAGAAAGTGTAATTCCTGTCCATGCCATTCAGCAGTCCTTGTTTTCCTACGGTATCACTGATTTTGCTTATACATTTTGAACCAACTCTCAAAATGTAGCAATTTCTGACAAACTATTGATAGCTACAGTAACTAAACAAAATCAGTCATTACAGTTACAGGCTTATCAACAGAAAATAGATATGAATGCAAATCTTGTTAGTCTATCAACTTACTTCATGAATACATATTAAGAGTGTTACTAATATGGGCATTTTTCTCTGCTTATTTTTGGGTATATTTTTCTATTGTTGTTTTTGCCCCTCTGTCTGCAACAGTGAGCCTATTCATTCCCCAAGCATAGAAGGTTTTCTCCAATCACATGCAGTAAGGTCCAACCAGACAGACATATCACCTAGGCAGGCATGAAGCTTGCCTGCACCCCATCCATCTGGAATGCTACAATGGGCAGGAATTACCCTTTTCCTAGAGCTCTTAGGGTCTAGCTTCACTTTCCTAGTCTAGGGCATGCCACATTTGAGTGGACAATAATAGTTTCCAGGCCACAGAACTATCCAATTTCCCCACTTTCATAGCTGAATCATCCATTGTGGCATTTCTTATTAATCTAACAATACTCTGGTAGCTCACTATGCACATCTGCATCAACACAAGACCTTGTAGTACCTCCCATCTTCACATCATTGTTAGCATGCATGTACAATAGGAGCTACTGTCAATGTTGTGATAACGCAGAGCCAATCCCCCAAGATGGATAAGTTGGCCTTGGCCGCTCACTCACGCCCTCCCTATCTGGGTCCTCTAATACTTCAATTATAACTGGGCTCTGGATTTTCTGGTCTTATCTCCAGTTTTAGACAGGTAAAACTTAAGTTACCTACTTTCACATCTAACTCCCCTAGTGCATCCTGCAGTGTTTAGGATAAACCATTTTTTTTTCATCTTACCTTTTTGCATCTGTTGCAAGAACACCAGTTAATGTACAGTCCACATTCTGCCTCTCAGAAGTCATCTTGGGATTAGTGCTCCTGTTTTCTCCTGGTGAGAGAAGGAGTGCAGTTACATTATTTCCTGGAGACTGCTGATCACCAGAAAGCTTGATAACTGCTTTATAGGTGACAGCTTAGAATCTGTGCTTATATTCTGATCCTGGTGACAGTAGGAGCAGAGTGCATTGATTCCTGACTCTTTCTGGTTGGAGAGTGAGTGTCTATGCTTAACGTACCTGATTGGTTTGGTTGCTATTCGAAGCATCTAAGAGAAAAAGGCTACAAGCCTGCAGACTCTTGCATCATCTGGGACAAGACTGTGGATCACCAAACAGGCCATGGCCTGCTTCTCTTCTTGGGACTGGTGCTAAAACTCGCTAGTTTTAGCTAGAACTAGCCAGTTTTTTTAGTTTCAGCACTCAAAACTGTTTCCTTATGCTCAGCACTTGTGCAGAACTTATTGTAAGCACTAAATAAACTACAAATTACTACAGCACTCAACTTTCCTCACTTGTCAAGAGGAAAATCGTTCTTAGTACTTAAATTAATAAGCACCTATCCAGGCATGTCCATGGGTCAGCTCCCAGTGTTTTCTCCTGTCCACCTGATGAATCTGGGCATCTTGGGGCAATGTAGCACTTGCCTCCTGTATACTGACAACCCTCTCCTCCTACCACCCAACACTACAACCTGTGAGAAATGCACTTATATAGCCAAACTGGAACCCAAGCTCTCTCCAGCCAAGACTGTACTAGACAGTTAAGAGGAGAAGGTTAACACCTGCACCACACCACACTCAACACATAGTCCTTCAAAACTAAGACTACCAAAACCCACACATAGAAACACAAAGCACACACTCACATTCATGGAGGCTCTCAATAAAAATATGCCCACGTAACAGAGACCTCCCAAGTTGAAATGCAAACAACCACCCCCCTCAACACTACCCAAATAACACATAGCCCACAAAACCAGTGTGCCACTCAACCTCAGCCCATAAGGCAAAACAACATACTCGACACACTAGTCATAGGTGACTCTATAGTCAGGCACACTGATGTCCCACTCACCAGGCTAAACAAGGAGAAAGTTACTGTCAACTGCCTGTCAGGTGCCAGGATCCACCACATAATGCAAGCACTCAGGTCACTCCACAAGTACAAATATGACTCTGTCATTGTCCATGTTGGTGTGAATGACCTGAGATGTACCTCCCTGGACTACATGAAAAGAGACATGGAGGAGCTCTTGGATCTTGTAGCCCAGGCAGGTATGACCCTAGCCCTGAGTAGCATCCTACCATTACACAGAATGATACCACAGTACAAGGGCAACATGACTGACTTTAACAATTGGCTACGTTTCTAGTGTTATTCTAAGGGGATCCAGTATCTGTCTACCTGAGATAACATGGTCAATGGATCACAATGCTTTACCAGAGATGGCCTGCACCTGTCTCCCCTGGGATTCCAGATACTGGCTAAGGCTCTTGCCACCCCATAATGCCTTTTGTAGGCAAGGTTCAATTGACAAATTCAACACCATAACAGGTACAAGCAAGCATACTCTGAGGGTAATGCTACTCAATGCTAGATGTCTGAACCTCAAAATGCACTCACTCGAGGCACTCCTTAAAATGGAGAACATCGACATCTGTGCAGTGACAGAGACCTGGTTTAAGGCTCCAGACAGCACCCCTACATTACCAGGCTATAATTCATACCACACCTTTCAGCCACCTAACCTGGACCAAAACACTAAAGGCGGAGGCATATCCATATTCATTAAGGATATCCACACCTCCAGGCTAGTTGTTCAACATAATGCATTCAAAGTTATCCAAGTGCAACTAACACTGGGCAAGACTGCAATCCAGGTTGTAGCTTGTTACAGATCTCCCACCATGCCCCAGGATACCCACTCTTCATTTCTTAAGATACTAGAAAATATTAAGGTACAACTCAATACCTTAATTATGGGCGATTTCAACTACCCCAGCATCAACTGAAAAACTACTTATGTACCAACTCATTCACTCAGTGTTTTCTGGAATTCATAAATTCCAACACCTTGGATTAGCTCGTCCACACCCCACCAGGGGCAGCAATATCCTGGACCTGGTCATTACCAGTATGGGTAACCAGTGTTCCATGCCAGAGGTCAACTCCTTGCTGGTCAGATCCGACCACAAGCTAATCACTCTAGACATCCATATCCCACCCCCACCACCCATTAAGGAAACCATCATCAAAAATTTCTTCAAAGCCAACTTCATGCTTCTTAAGACAAAAGCGGCAAACTTCACAACACCCATGCAGACGGAAGATAGAGGTACAACTGCTGAATCTTACACAAATGAACTGTATAAGCACATACACGAATGCATGGATTGTGCCATCCCCAATAGAACCAAGACGCTATCCTCCAAAAAAAGGAAGCCAACCTGGTGGTCCCCTGCCATAAACAAACTCTACAACAGAAGGAAGAAGCTGTTGCAAAAAAAAAAAGAGTAAAATCCCAAGATTGGAGGAACTCCCTAGTCAGCCTCAGCAAGAAGCTGAGATCCCTCATAAAATCCTCCAAAGCCAGTTATGAAAATAAAATTGCCACTGATTCCAAAGACAACCACAAAGCATTCTACAGCTATATCAAGAATCTCAATGGCAACACTCAGATCTGCTCTGAGCTACAGCACAATGGCACTAAATATACAGAACCAACCGATATTGCAAACATCCTGGCAGATAGCTTCAGTGTTAACTTTACCCCCCTCTCACCCTCCAAAGGGCCCATCTTAATACCATAAGAATGCAAAACCCCTGTAATCATGGATGAACAAGTAAAGACTGCACTCTCCAAAGCCAAGAACACAGCATCCATGGGACCAGACAGCATCCCAGGCTGCGTACTGCATGAACTACAGAATGAACTGGCACCCCACCTATGCACAATGTTCAATCATAGCCTCTCCTCAGGCTATGTGCCTACTGAATGGCACACAGTGACTGATATCCCACTCCACAAAGAGGGTGCCACCACAGACCCTGGAAACTACCGCCCAATTAGCCTGATGAGCCTGGTCTGCAAGGCCATGGAACATATCATCTTGGAGCTTATAAACAAAGACATAGATAATCTCCAAACCCTGGACCCCACTCAGTTTTAGTTTGTAAAAGGTAGATCATGTCTACTAAACCTGATTGGCTTCTTTGAAGCAGTCACCAGAGCTGTAAATGAGGGAAAGGTAGTGCACACAGCCTATCTTGTCCTTGCCAAGGCTTTTGATACCACCCCCCACTCTAAAATTATAGATAAATTCACTAAACTGGGCATAAATCCCTATGTCACAAGATGGGTGGCCAAATGGCTCTCTGACTGAACCCACACAGTAAAAGTAGCCGACTCCAAGTCTGACTTTAGACCAGTGACGAGTGGAGTACCACAGGGTACGGTCATGGGTCCTCTCCTGTTTGGCATCTACTTCTCTGAAGTGCAGGCCAACACAGAAGGTCTTTGGCTAACAAAGTTAACCGATGACTGCAAACTGGGAACCATAATAGAATCACCTAATGATGTAGACATTCTACAAAAGGATCTTACAGAGACAGATGCTTGATGTCAAAGTCATGGCCTCAAGCTCAATGCCAAGAAGTGCATTGTCATCCCCTTTGGGAAAAACTCAGTACCCATAAACTATCACATAGGTGGTAGCTCACTAAACACTGAAAGTGTGATAAGAGACCTCAGGACATAGGTGGACAGTAGTCTCTCCTTTGATAACCACATCACCACAGTAGTCAGGAAATCCTTCTACGTGACACATCTCATGACAAAAGGGTTCACCTCTAGAAAAAAAGGAGGTCATTTTTTCTCTCTACTCATCCCTCATCAGACCCATTATAGAGTACAATGCCCTGTTTGGCATGTATCTCACAAGATACCTACAACAATTGGAAAGGCCACAGAAATACCTCATTAAGAGGATTACCGGTCTCAAACAGATGCCATACACATACCGTCTCAGAAAACTCCAGCTCTACTCCATCGCATATCACCTACTCAGAAGCAATCTCTGCCTAACATACAAAGCTATGTCAAACCCAGAGCTGTTGGACATGCTACACTTAAAAAAATCCCAATCTCTCTAAACCACATGCTCCAGGGACCTAAACCTTGTCACCACAATAAACAGAACATGATGGAGGGATAGATTCCTCTCCCAGAGACTTCCCATACTCTGGTACAAACTACCCATTCATATCAAGCAAAGCTCCTCATTGGCCCTCTTTAACAAAAATCTTGACGACTGGATGGGAAATAGAAAATTCACCCCAGGGATCACTCCAGTGGCACTGCTCGACAGGGGCACAGGAAAATAATCTTCTTTGGTGTGAAAAGCCAGGGAACCTTTTTGGCTATGCTTATACAGGCCCCAGAGCCGATAGCCTAGTACCTACCTATGAACCTATGAATATGTTGTGAGCTATGCTACCATACATTCAGGCCATTGAAAGTCTTCTACCAAGTGACTGCTGCAAAATGTTTAATGTACTCTAGATAACCAAATTGAAAAAAAAAAATGGAAATTATATCATTAACTTCATTGGCTTCGATTGACTACAGTATTCCAAAGAAATATTATCACTTTCCAGTTCAGTTATGACAAATAAATGTAATTTCCATCATATATGACAATGATAAAAAAGTTAACATGTCAATAAAAAGAAAAAAAAAGCAACTAAGCAACATATTTTTTGAATCCCTGGTAAATTATGCTACAAACTAAAGGGTAAAAAAGTCCCACAGACAAGCTTTTCAGTGAAATTGAAATGGAAGACCCAACCAAGCTTGTGTCTTCACTGTGTAATACCTTAAACTTCCTGTAGTGGAGGCCCATGGGATATATGCAAATGACTCCTTAACAACATACCAGTGTTTCTGAATTCCCTTGACTTTTGAGTTTTTACTTTTCAAGACTTTATGGTTACATTCAGACCAATAAAGCCAGTGAGTGACTTTACTGGTCTAAATGTAAATAAGCGACTTGAAAAGTAAAAAGTCAGCAGTCATGGCCAAAATCGCACTGCTGTGGGCTAGTACAGCTAGTGGGGTTTGGCTTTGCTGGCCTGAGTGCAGCCATAAAGACATCAAAAGTAAAGAGTAAAAAGACATGGGCATTCAGGTGCCATGTAGCTGAAACACTGATATGTTATTAGATTATATGCAATGGGTCTCCACTACAGGAGGTTTAAGCTACTGCATGCACAGTGAAGCCTCTAGCTTCAGTAGGTCATTCTTCCAGTTTTTACTAAATGCAAATTATGTTCTGATGCTGCAGTATGTAGTATTACGTTTTGATGTTTGTATTTTTTGTTTCTTAGCACTTCATATCTTTGGGCCTGTACTGACAGGGGCTTCTTCATGATTAGATATCCCAATTCAAATAAATAAATACTGGTAAAGGAACATGAAATTAAGCTTTTATTACCAGAGTGCATATTTTAGGATAGCTCATTTACAAAAGAAAGACAGAGCCTTGACTACAGCTCTTAATGTTTAAACTTGCTTACTGAATTTTATCAATGAAGGAGCTGGCCAGAGTAATATCTGAGTGTTCATCTGTCAAATTGTGGCCTGCCCATCTCTGCTCAAGCACCATGACTTACCAGGAGGAGTGCTGACCTTGTCATGAACATGTTGAGACACTTTGACCTGCCATGAATTGCTCACATTCAACCAAGGACCAGCCTTGTGAAAGCATATACCTACATGTAGCCTGGTTCTACACACCTTGCTTCAGCAATTTGTTTCTCTGCCAGGAGAAAGGGGAAGTGAGGCACCAAAGAAAAATAATAGTCATATATGGCCAAAACATGTATTTCAACCTTTTAGTGCAAGAATTCTAAAAAAAGTTAAAATAATGGGGAACAAAGGACCAAATTAGGGAGAGATTTTAAATCTTGGTCTTATAAGTTTACTAAATTGATAGAATAAGTTTTCTGTTAACATGTATTTTCTGGAGGATATGAAGTATGGAACTCAAACGTGACTTCAATCTTCAGTGAGTTCTCAGCAAACCTCAAATTTTGAGGAACAGACCAAATAATATTATGGAAAGATAAAGACATCCTGTGAGGTTCTGGACATTGAAAATTATGGGCCAAAGCTTAGGCTTTGTTTGGACATTCTTGATTTCCTAGAGCTTGTATCCTGGAAAGTTTATAAAAAGTATGCATATTAATTTAGCAGCAAGATTGTTTCTTCCTTTAGGAAAAAAAAGAGATTTTATAGTTTACAAACTGTCATTAAGCAATTGTAGTCACTTATATACAATACACACACAGCCTAGCTATCCCCAAAACAGTTTCTCAGTTAATAAGATATCTCTGTAATAAATTGTGATAATTTAATAACAACTTCTTAACTGTGAAAGCTGTTTTTTTAATATGCTTTGTTTGTTACCTATTACAAGTTGGTATTTAGGGCAGAACATGTGGTCTCCCCTGTCCCTGGCCTGTCCGTTTTTGGGTCTCCATTCCTAGGTTAAGCTTTCCAAGATGGACCCCTAGCCAGAAGGAAAACTGGATTTGCAGAACTGGCTAGTAAGGGAGAGCTCTGGGATGCAGACTGTTGTATGAGCTCATTTGGAGATACAACTTGATTAAAAAGGTTGGAGGTCTGGGTCTGGCTGTTTCTGGTCATTCTGAGGAAGGAAGGCTTAAATGTTTAAACTGTAGCAGTGTTTAGGAGAATGAACTGTTGCTGGTCTTATTTATGCATGGAAAGGGTTTAGAAGCCTTGCAAACACCTTCCAGAAACACATGTACTACACTGAGGTATTTCCATATTTGCACGTTGCACCCTAATCAAGAAAACTGGAAAAGGTTCTTCATGGAAATTAGAATCTTCAGTGATGGCATTCAACCCATTAATACAGTGGAATATAATCCTTTTCCTGTCCAACAGGAATTTCTGCCAGGTTCTTCCTGATTATCTTTTACTAGCTTCCTCCTAGCTACCTAACCTTATTCTGTTAATACTACACAATAAAGGTTTTGCTTAACGTTCTCAGATTCTCTTGGCAGTGCATTTATTAACCTGTCTGGTCACTCATCTGCATTAATCTACTTCATCTTGTGTTTATGCTGAATACATTAATGTCTTAGACGAATCTGTATACAGGTTATTGTTTTATGCATCTTACTGCAAACACTGTGACGGCTCTGCACTTTACTATGGTGTTGTTTATTCTATCACATATTTGTACTGGAGTTAATGTAACTGTTATGCACCCTAATGTGTACATGGAGCATTTTTCTCCTTGGGTCTCAAATGAAAATAAGCCAGTACATACGTGGATAACCCAGTCAACAAAACATTGTAAACAATTTAATTTTTATACCAGTCTATACTGGGAAAAGAAATTTGGTCTGACAATTCTACTGTATAACTATTACATACTTCTTTCTTTCCTTTCTCCCTTTTACCCAACCCCCAAATCTTCAACGTTTATTTTATAGACAAAATGTTTTTCATATAATATAACAGCTGATTATCTTAGCCATGGTATCAGTTGTATTGGTAATGCTGGAGGAGATAACCCCGATAGATGGAAACACTTATGTAATAAAACAAATGTTATATGGTAGGCATGGCATATTTATTTTAAGTTGTTAGGTTGAGGTGTAATTTCTATGTGATCAAATCCTGTTCTTCATGGAAACATATTTATTTTAGTGTACCACACAAATATAAAAACAATCAAGGTCATTATTCTTTATATAATAAACATAATAAATACACCATGCTCAGATGTAGGATGATTTCAAGTTGCTTACATCAATGAAAACCTATCAGCGCATAAACCAAAATATGTAGACTACTTAGGCAAACAGCTTTGTGATACAGTCTGAATAATAAAATAGTCCTATAAGTTGTTAGAATGGCACAGGGAGGTTCTAGCGTATTAGTCTATTGTAGGGAGACTAAGCAGTCAAATAAATGCTATTACATAATAAATAATTAATATTATAGAACATACACACTAATTCCACAAACCAGTCAGTGTTCCCCATTGTAAATTCAGCATTACCCACTGATGTAGTGCTGGGGTGTGCCCATCACATGTCCACCATGAGATAGATGAGTACCTGAGGCAAGGCACTTTGAAAAACAAATGCAGTGACACCTGTTCAGCAGACAGTATGCAAACTCTGAAAATAACAGAATAACATCATATGGCTAGAAAATAAATGGAAACGTACTTGTCCAGAAAAGCAGAGCTAGGAGGTGTAGCACCAGTTAAGATAAAATCACTCTCATCAAAATAAACAAGCAATTCTGATGACAAATAAGGTCTACTAAAGCCACATTTGAAGTAAATTTGGCCTCCAAGGTCACGGACAGCCAAAAGGCAGTCTTTAGCTACATCTGCAATCCCAGAGGCAATACACAATTGTGTGCAGAACTCATTGTTAATGGAAACACCTCAAATGAGCCAGAAGACACAGGAAACATACAGGCAGACAAATTCAGCTGTAACTTTATCCGTATCTTCCCCTCAACTTCCTCTCAGGATATACCTTCAGGTATAACTACTCCTATTATAACTAAGAAACAAGTCCTCAATGATCTCTCTAAGGCCATAATCATTGCATCAATGCGCCTGGACAACATCCCAGAATGCCTTCTAAATAGCATGAAACAAGACCTACTAGGCCCTCTGGATTTTCTATTTAAGTGGGGTCTCCAAACAGTCTTTGTGCCTCATGAATGGAAAACAGCAACCATCATTCCTCCACACAAAGGTGGTACATCTATAGATCTTGGAAACTACAGACCCATAAGTATCACTTGTCTCATATGCAAAGCCATTGAAAGAATTATCATGGAAATGATCATTATTGACAAAGGAAACCTCCAAACATTGGACCCAACCCAATGTCTACTCAACCTGGTGGACTTCTTTGAAAAGGTCGCCAAAACAAAATAGTAAAATGGTTCACACTGCCTACCTTGACCTGGCCAAGTCATTTAACACAATACCCCATGTGGGCATTGTTAATAAACTCCAGACATTAGGTATAAATCCTTATGTCATCTGGTGGATAGCTAGGTGGCTCAGAGATAGGACCCAGGAAGTTAGATTCCACCTCTACAAAGAGACCAGTCACAAGTGGAGTCCTTCAGTGATTTGTCCTGGGACTCTTTCTTTCTTTTTAGCATTTCCTTCTCTGAAGCCAAGGCCAATGTCAAGGGCATCTGATTGAACAAATTTGCAGATAATTGCAAATTAGGAGCAGTCACAGAATCCCCCAACAACACCAATTTTCTCTAGAAAGAGCTGACACAGACAACTTTTGTCAGAACCATGGACTAAAACTAAATGCCAATAAATGGTTAATAATATCCTTCTGGAAGTCATCCACCCTTGGTAGCTGTCATACTGACAACACACATACCTCCCAACTGTACAAATTTTCGTAGAATGTTCAGATTTTTGCTTATATTTTTGGTCTGTTTTTCATATAATTGTGGCTTTCTGGCAAATCATCGGTGCATCATTAAACATTTAAGTCAGAAAATAATGTCAGACATTTGAGTTTCAGACTTCATACCCTTCAAAAAAATCCATGCTAGTGCAAAACCTGTTATTCTATCAAGTTTCTATGTTTGAAAGAGCAATATTTAAAAATTCCCCCTTATTTTCGGGCCTTTGTTCCCCCATTATTTATGGCTTTGTCCAGATTTCTTGCACTAAGAGGTTGAGAGGTATGCATACCACTAAGAGTCAACCCAGTAGTCAGACACTTGGGGATACACACAGGCAGTAATCTAGCCTTTGACCACCACTTGTCTATGATAGTGAGGAAATCATTCTTTGTTGTGCGACTTATAAACAAAGGTATGGCATATAGGTCCATGGAGTTCATTGTTCCACTCTATTCAGCATTCATCAAACCTATCATTGAGTGTAATGCCAATGTTGGCATGTACCTAACCACACACATCCAACCACTGGACCCTCCACAGAGTTTCCCCCATAAAAGAATAAGGGAAATAAGTTACATATCCTATGCAGGCCACCTCAAAGCCCTGTCCCTGTATTCTGTCTCCTACAGGCTGTTCAGAAGAGACTGATGCCTAGTATACAAGGCATTGTCAGACCCCACCCTGATGGTCCTTCTGCATATCTGCAAGACAAACAGTACAATAGTTACCCATTCTGAAGACTTAAACCTTGTCTGTGATATAAATAGGACCTGCTGGAGAGATAGCTATGTATCCCAGAGACTACCCCTTCTATGGAACAGGCTCCCCATCTAGGTGAGATAAAGCTCATACCTAACTTAATTTAAGTGTAACTTGGATAATTGGATGGAGAACAGGAAATTCATCCTTGGTTTAGCAGCTATGCCTCTAATGGATGCAGGCAGCCTGCAAATGGTTCATCTCACAGGCCTCTGCTTACACTTATAAAGAGTACCAGAACTTGTCAGAGATTGGGGATGCATGGCTAGGCTTAAAAAGGCCCTGATAGTTATTAGCCTACTACATATCTATGAACTTACAGAGCACAGTGGAAGGAGGGAGGTATAAACTGACTTTTTCACCTGTACAAAAGATACTTTCAGGTCTCGTGACTCAAAATATTAAAGGTGTCAGGGAAACAGCACACAGTCAATAGAAGAAGGTAAGACACATAAGGGAACATGTAATACTGATCAGATGTAAAGTTAGTCACAAGCAGAACACTAGGTTACACAATAAAACAGTACTTGGTGATGGTCAGAAAAAAGGTTAGACACAAATGAGGTTTTTATGTTGCACATACAAGTACAGGAACAGTGCCTCAAAGGCTACATACTAGCATAAAGGTGAACAGCAGGAGTTGGGGATGTGGCACTATATTGACACAGGTCTTTCAGAGATTTTTGGCAAATATTCTAATCTCCCTATCTATGAAGATGCTGATATGTGTCACTATGCAAAACGTAAGTCATGTGGTACTGGCAAAGCAGAAAGGGATGCAGAAAATGAAAACAAGAAAAAATCCATGCAATTAGAAATCTCTAACATGCCTGCAGTATGTCCATACCTACCTGAGCCCTGCAGCATCACACTTGTTGCCCATTTTACAGGTGATAGAATACAAAGTGGAAGTGGACAAAAAATAAGCTACCCCAAAATCATATGTGAACACCCCCCCCTAACAGAAGCAAGCTTGTTCAATAATATCAGGCCCACACTGCAGTTCCTGAGATGAACTTATGGAGTGCATTATTGTTTGAGTGGCCAGTAGATATACATGTAGATTTTAAAACATGCACTTCATAGGCAGGAAAGTAATACATTTGCTATTTGTACTATGAAAGCATCAGCAACAAATTAATAGTAAAGTTGCATTTCTGGCACAGATAAATTCCTTTGGATGCAGGGACCCCCCCCACACACACACACACACACACTCAAACAGACAAAAATTGTCTTAACATTATTCTAGCAGATAGTTGGCAGTAGTCCAGCTGGTCAGGCAGACTCACCACTTAAGGCCCCTATGGCAAAGCAAAAGCAAGTGAAAAGACATAGTTTGCCCCAAACAGTTACAGCAAATGAATAGAGCTACTATGTGTGTTTTGTGTGTTCTATGTGAAAAGATAAAAAATTGCACACATTCACACATCCACATCAACATGGAATAGATGCACTTTACTGTCATGGTGTTTGTTGTTACATTCTCCTGTACAATGACGAATTATAATTATGTACTTATAATCTAAAATCTGTCATCCCAATTTATCATTCATAAAGTATACAAACATTTGGAAGTTCTACTTACAAAAGCTTTTCATGCAAAAAATGAAATCTGAGATACAGAAACGAGTCTACAGTGACCATGCAAGGGCTATTATGGAAATGCTGAGATGTGCAATGTAGATTAAAGGTAATTATTAATTAAGAAGAAGGAATTTAGTACATTAGGCATTAACTAATTAAGAAAAATGCTTGTGTAAATGCCAATGCTGACATGGAAGAACAGCATTTCCCGATTGCTCGGGAATTCTTGAACAGCACTATCAAGTATGTTGCATGCATGCGAGTATGCTCATGCACCAGCTCAGTATCACAATCCTAGGAGAATGGCTGCAGCCCATAATTAGGAGCTCCCTGCAATGTCCCATGTGAAGCGTTATTCACTGTAATGGGGACTAAATGTAAGTACAGGATGAAGAGCAAGCAGAGGAATACACACAAGTAGATAAGGAAGGAAGGTGTGGGAGTGGGAAGCAGCAGGAAAAGTACATACATTTTTAGGAGCAAGTGCCTGTTTTCTTTTCTTAGCAAGAAGGCAAGATGGGTAAGGATGTAAGGGGAAATCGGGGGATGCAAGCAGAGTACAAGTGTGGAAATAGGAGCAAATGAACAAACATAGAACACAGACAAAGATCAACAGGGGAGAACAAAAGTAAATTGGCTTTAGTAATTGGCTTGGTTTCCTGTGTCTTTCCAGGTGAGTACAGTATTTGTCAGCATGGGAGGACGTGGTTAGCAAACCACATTGCTTTACAAGGGATAGTCTGTACCTGTCTCCCCTAGGCGTCCAAATATTGGCTAAAACTGTATCCACTCCCTTAGAGCCTTTTTCTAGGCATTGCTAAATTGACAAACCTACTGACATAGCAAATAAAACCAATATTAACCTAAATGTGTTACTAAGCTCAATGCTAAGACACTAAACAAGAAACTCCACACCCTACAAGCTCTACCCACTCTGGATAATATAAACATATGTGTCATTAAAGAGACAATGGTTTAAATCCACAGAAAGTACTCTGGCAGTGCAAGACTTCAGTGCCTTCCAGACACTTAGACCATCAACTGCACAGACAGGGACAAATGGTGGAGGATTCTCAATCTACATTAGCAACAAGCATAACTCTAGGTTGGTGAAACAGGATGATGCCCTGGAGTTAATCCATGTGAAAATCAGACATCTGGGAATATTTGTAGACAGAAATCTGGCCTTTGAACAACATGTGGCCAAGCTAGTGAGAAAATCAGTCTATGTCGTCCAACTTATAAGTAAGAGCATGGCACTCCGGTCTTAATGGCAATATATCGATTTTCAGTGTACTGAAGCTGAGAGCTGAAAATTATAACTTTTAATCTTATACATAACAAAATGCATAATACTTAAATATTTAAATTTTTTTAGCATTCGGTTTATTTATTTTTGACATACGTTTTTCTGCTGTGATTTCACATGACTTTGATCACATGACTTTTTGAAACTTATGTAATGGTGGATTGTAAGTTTCTTGTTAGTTCTGATGAAGTTCTGACTGATCTAAGGATGAAAGCGCTTAACTGTAATTTCATTAAAGGATTTTACCCTATTTCTGAATGTTTGGGCTTACCCTAGTACAGTATTTCTTGTACATTGTTCTATACAAATCGCCTTAAAGCCCTGTCTCTATACTCAGTCTCCTACAGATTACCGGGAGGAAATCTATGCCTGGTATACAAAGCATCCTCAAATACAGCTCTGATGGACCTTTTCAAACATCCACAAAACAAACAGCATCAGAACCACTAGGTCAAAGGATTTAAATTTTGTGACATAAATAAGACATGTTGGTGAGACAGATATGTGTTTTAGGGAATCCCCATGCTATGGTACAGGCTCCCACTCCATGTGCAGCAAAGTTCATCCCTAACCCTATTTAAGTGTAACCTTGAACAATGGATGGGAAATCATAATTTCAACCTGGGTATGGCTCCCATTTCTCT
>NC_056732.1:1062562334-1062579894 GCF_019279795.1 Protopterus annectens
GTACCACCAAACACTAATACAGGTGAATTTGGGCATTTTGAGGCAATGATACAACTGCCTCATGTACACAGACAACCCCCTCCTCCTACCACCAAACACTAATACATGCGAGAGATGCAGTTATACAGCCAAACTAGAGGCTAAGCTCTCTCAACCCAAGACTGGATCAGACAGTCAAGAGGAGAAGGGAAATACTTGCTTCACACCACCAGTATTACATAGACCCATTAAACCAGCACCGGCAAAAAACACACATAAATACATGGAAACATACTCAAAGGCTTTACATAAAAATCTGCAAAACCAACAGAGACCTCCAAAGCAAACATCCAAGCAACCTCCACCCCCCAACACAAACCATGAAACACATACTTTACAAAACCAGTGTGCCATAGAATCACAGCCCTTAAGGCAAAATAACATACACAATATACAAGTAATAGGTTTCTCTATAGTCAGGCACACTGACGTCCCACTCACTAGGCTGAATAAGGAGAAGGTTACTGCTAGCTGCCTGTTGGGTGCCAGGATCCACCACATAACACAAGCACTCAGGTCACTCCAGAACAAGTACAAACATGACTCTGTCATTGTCCATGTTGGTGTGAATGACCTGAGCCGTACCTCCCTGGACTACATGAAAAGAGACATGGAAGAGCTCTCTGATCAGGTAGCCCAGGCCTGTATGACCCTGACCCTGAGTAGCATCCTGCCCTCACCAAGAATACCACGGTATAAAGTAAAAATTACCAATTTCAACAATTGGCTAAGTTTCTGGTGTCATTCAAAGGGGATCCAGTGTCTGTTGGCCTGGGATGACATGCTGGACAAGCCACGCTGCTTCACTAGAGACGGCTTGCACCTGTCGCCCTTAGGCTTTTGAATACTTGCCAAGGCTCTTGCCACCCCCGTAGTGTCTTTTTTAGGCAAGGCTCAAAAGACAAACCCACCACCATAAATAGCACAAGTAACAAAAAACTGAGGGTAATGTTACTCAATGCCAGAAGTCTAAACCTCAAAGTGCACGCACTCGAGGCACTCCTCAGTATGGAGAAAATCAATATATGTGCAATAACAAAAACCTGGTTTAAGGCTCCAGAGAGCACCACAGAACTCATACCATACATTTCAGCCACAGAACCCAAACCAAAATACAAAAGGTGGGGGTCTATCCATATTCATCAAGGATACCCACACCTCCAGGTTAGTGGCACAGCACGATGCTTCAGAGATCATCCATGTGCAACTAACAATGGGCAAAACTGCAATTCAAATTTTAGCTTGCTACAGATCACCCACCATGTCCCAGGACCCCCATTCCGTGTTTTTGGAAACAGTAGGAAACATAAAGGTCCTACCAAACACCCTAATATTGGGTGATTTCAATTACCCAAACATTAACTGGGAGAAATACTCAAGTACTAACTCCCTTGCCCATCTTTTCCTAGAATTTATAAACTCAAACACCCTGGTTCAACTGGTCAACACTCCCACCAGAGGTGACAACATATTGGACCTGGTCATCACCAACATGGGCAACCGGTGTTCCACACCAGAGGTCAACCCCTCACTGGTTGGATCTGACCATAAACAAATCACTTTGGATATCCATATTCCGCCCCCACCCCGGACAAGAAAGCCACCGTGAAAAACTTTTCAAAAACAAACATCATGTTACTTAAGACTGTGGTGGAAAGTTTCAAAGCCCCCATGCTGAAGGATAACACTGTCCAAGCTGCAAAATCCTTTACTGATGCATTCTATGGGCAGCTACAAGAATGCATGGATCGTGCCATCCCTAGCAAAACCAAGACTCACTCCTCCAAGAAAAGGAAACCAGTCTGGTGGACTCCTGCCATAAACAAGCTATACAATAGAAGGAGGAAACTAGTACAGAAAAGAGTAAAATCCCAAGAAGGGAAGATATCCCTGATCAGTATCAGCAAGAAACTACAATCCCTCATAAAATCATCCAAGGCGAGCTTTGAAAGAAAAATTGCCAAGGACTCCAAAGATAACCACAAGGCATTCTTTAGCTATCTCAAGAATCTAAGTGGCAATGCTCAGATCTGCTTGGAGTTAGTGCAGAATGGCACAAAATACACTGAACCGACCGATATCACTAACATCCTGGCAGACAGGTTCAGTGCAAACTTCACCCCCCTCTCACCCCCAAAATGGCACATAACCATACCAGAAGAATGTAGAGTCCCTGAAATCACCGACACTCAGGTAAAAACAGCCCACTCCAAAGCCAAAAACACAGCATCAATGGGACCGGACGGTGTCCCCGGCTGCATCCTACATGAGCTCAAAGACAAACTAACCCCTCACCTAAACACACTGTTCAAACTCAGCCTCTCCACAGGCTACATACCCATAGAGTGGCGCATAGCAACGGTTATTCCGCTCCACAAAGGTGGAGCCACAACAGACCCCGGGAACTATCGCCTTTTAAGCCTGACTGGCTTGTTCAGCAAGGCTATGGAGCGCATCATCATGGATCTCATTAACAGAGACATTGGGAACATCCAAACATTGGATCCTACCCAGTTTGGCTTTGTTAAGGGCAGATCATGCCTCCTAAACCTGGTGGACTTTTTTGAGACAGTTACCAAGGCTATAGATGAGGGAAATTTGGTACACACAGCCTACCTAGACCCCGCTAAGGCCTTCAACACCATTCCCCATCCTGGTATTATAGACAAGCTCACCAACCTGAACATAAACCCCTGCGTCACAAGATGGGTTGCTAACTGGCTCATGGACAGAACCCACATTGTGAGAGTTGCAGGAGCTAGGTCCAACTCTAAACTGGTTACAAGTGGCGTTCCCCAGGGCTCAGTCCTAGGACCCCTCCTGTTCGGCATATACTTCTCAGAGGTACAGGCAAGCACAGGAGGACTATGGCTGACCAAGTTCACAGATAACTGCAAACTAGGGGCTATAATTGACTCTCCGGCTGACACAGACATCCTCCAAAAGGTTCTCACTGAGACAGATACCTGGTGTCAAAATCATGGCCTCAAGCTAAATGCCAAAAAGTGCATAGTCATCCCCTTTGGAAAAAACAAAGTACCCACCAACTGCCACATAGGTGGCAGTCCCCTAAATACGGAAGACGTAATAAGGGATATGGGCACCCAAGTAGATAGTAATCTCACCTTTGATAATCACATTGCCAAAGTGGTTAGAAAATCCTTCTACGTGGCCCACCTAATCACAAAACGGTTTGCATCCAGATCAAAAGAGGTCATTGTGCCCCTCTACTCATCACTCATCAGACCCATCTTAGAGTACAATGCCCCATTTGGGATATACCTTACAAGACACCTGCAACAGTTGGAAAGACCACAGAAGTACCTTACCAAGAGGATCAATGGCCTCAAACAGATGCCCTATGCAGCTCGACTGAAGAAACTCCAGTTGTACTCGGTTGCATACCGCCTACTCAGAGGTGATCTCTGCCTGACATACAAGGCCATGTCCAACCCAGAATTGATGTATATGCTCCACCTAAAGAAAACCTTATCCCCTTGAGCCACATGCACTAGGGATCTAAACCTCACCACAACAATAAATAGGACATGCTGGAGGGATAGATTCCTGTCCCAGAGACATCTCATGCTTTGGAACAAGAACCCAATCTACATTAGGCAGAGCTCCTTGCTAACACTCTTCACAAGAAACCTTGACATGTGGGTGGGAAACAGAAAGTTTACCTCAGGGATCACTTCAGTGGCTCTGCTGGACAGAGGCAAAGGGAACTAATCTAAGGGGGCGGCGAAAGCCAACACATTCTGGCTAGGCTTATAAATGCCTTTGGGCAGATAGCCTAGTACCCACCTATGAACCTATGAACCTAAGAGTGCTCTTCTCAGCACCTGTAATGTGCCCACAACTGCATCCTACTATAATCCATATGGTATCATATGACTGTAAATTTATTTTTTATTAGATCTCTTGCTCCTACTACTATTGAGACTCTCTGGGTACCTTTCTTCCACGTTGCTCTCATTTTTGCTTGCAAATCCTGGTATTTTATGACTTCATGTCTCTCTGTATGTAAGCACTGTAATCATTAGGTATAGCAGTTTGTTACCACAGCTACTGTTGTCTTTTCTCGTGGACTATTTTACCTGGTTTTCTCACATCTATATTTTGAACTTTTGGTAATAGGTGAGCATATGTAATATAAACTTCATCATTCTCTGTAATGCTCTGTGGCTTATGTTTCCAATGCTTCATATCCAGCAAAAAGATGTGCAACTGTTTCCAGTTCTCCTTTACAGAATATGCATTTGTCTGTTTTCTCTTACATTTTCAATGGACCTTATAAGCCAACATGTACGTAGTCCACTATCATGAGCCACCATTATTAGCCTTTTAACTTTTGGGTTTAGTTCACCTTTCCTTAACAATTCCTGCATCATATTTTGGTCAAAATGTGGTTACCCCAGGAGAATTCTGTATTTGCCACCACATTTCTGTATTTTCCATTTTTTTCTTCTTGTTTGATCATTTTCCTTATATTCTTTTTTTTCATTTTTCGGCACATACAGTTGCTGTTTTATTTTTGTCTATTTACAGTTTGATTTCCACTCCACTTTGATGCTGAAATATCTCTGCAAAACTAGTGAAATTGTCATCTTCAACTTTTTCTCCTCATATTTTAAAACTTCCACTATGTTTGGATCCAATTGGGTCAGCAGATATCTATGCATTTTCATGACTGCAAATGTATACATGTAATCAATTTTCAATGAGGCCCAAACCTCCTTCAAAACAAGGAATATATAATCTTCTTATACATTGATTTTTCTATGTTATTTGATAATCATGAAGTATTTTTTTTTTTTGCTGTCATGTCCAATTGATTCCATATTTTTTTGGACCAATCAATCACCCCAAAAACTGAAAGTTAGAACAGGAAAAGCAAATTGTTTTTAAGCTTGGATTTTATTCGTCTATGTCAAGGCAGTTTTCAGTATTAGTTTTAATCTTCTGAAGTGTTCCTCACTGAACTTTATTATTATTTGTTCATGCTTTATTCCCAATCCTTCATCTACTCCTAAATATTTATACATTCCCTCCTGCGTAAGTTTCCTAGCATCACATTCTGTCCTGGGATGATATTTTCTTGGTGCTGCAACTTTCCTTTGTTTTAAATGTTTCTTTTGCACATTTATCAGGGTCAAATGGCATACAGTGTCAGTGGTACAACAGGTAGCACATTTGCCTTTTTGCAGAAGGTTGCAGGTTATATTGCCACATCAAGTAGATTGATTACTGACACAATAGTGTAGCATAAGGGGGGTGCTGCATTCCTTAGTGTGTCATCCTTCAGATGAGTCATCAAAGGGAGGTCCCATCTGTCTGAGTTCATGGTAGTTCCGGAGGATGTAAAAGATCCCATGGCACCTATCAAAAAGTGTAGAGGTAATTAAATACCATATCTACAATGTTTACCTATTGTACATTTTTTACAACTATTTACATCCTTTTATTTTCTATTATTTGCATAACTATAGTCATACATTCCATTCTCTTTATTTCCATCCATTGTCTGCCCCTACCCTTTTTTCCACAACCATCTTATTTTTTGTTCAATATCTTTGCCAGTATCCTTTTCCCATTACATTTTATCTCGTTCAATCTTTTGTTCCATATAGTCCATATTATGTAAAACATCTATTTTCTTAAAAGATCACCTCTTTTATTACTATAATAAGCATATTCCAAAATATCCATACTTATAGCCTTCATTTGCTTAATTCCTTCAAAAACATTATTTTCACATAGTCATTCCCATAATGTCTTCACCCTTTTACATCTTACAAAAATATGTTCTGTTGTTTCATCTTCACCACAATAATTACATATTCATTCTTCTATTTTTATATGGTATGTTTGCTTTCATTTACAATTTCTTTACTGATAATCCCCATGGAAAATCTCTACATTCTACATATTTCTTACACCACTCAAATCTCATTTATATGGCTTTTATTTTTTTATTGTTCAAACTTTCCCATATTATGTTTGAATACCATTCTTTCTTATCATATTCTATGTCACTTATCTTTATTTTCCAAAACATATTTTTTTCCTTGATAGTCTTTTATGTCCCCATTCACACATTCTTTCCCTCTTTTAAATTTACTCATTAAATACCATATTTTCTTGTATTTTTTCATTATTTTACTTATTAATGACTTGTTTTCCTCTTTTAACTATGTCAACACTTTATATAGGTTCATTGAAGCCTCCTTCTTTTCCTTTAGCATATAATAGATCTTTCCAAGAAACATTTCTTATATTTTTCTTTAAAACTTATACACCAAAACATTCAGTTCTTATAATACTGTTTCATACCTACATGATGTTTACATAACTGCCTAACCCTTTCTATACCATCCTTGTGTAAGTCCTTTTCATTTAATATTTTAATTAGTTTATCTATTTTTATATATCCATTCCTTTCTTAAATCTCTATCCAAATCTATAATCCTATATTTTGCTACTCTTAATGATGTGTTCATCTTACTAAAAACTGCATTCATAACCAATGCAAATAAAATACTACTCATTGGACAATCTAGACTTATACCACTCCTTATATCTATTTCTTGACTTAACCAACCATTCACTACAACTTTCACTTTATTATTTTCATTAGCTGAAACAAATACTTTTTATCTCCTCACTTATTTTATATTCTTTCCTTATGGTCCATAAAATGTCACATTGTTTCATGTCAAATGCTTTACTCAAGTCACCTGCCATAATTTTAACTTCGGTTTTCCTCATCATTATATCATCTACATTTTCTCTTATTATCATTAAAAATTCTTGACTTCCTTTTCCATTTTTTCCAAATATCATTTTTAATACTTTGAAGTAAATAATCTCCTGTCTATTATTTTCATAAACAGTCTAATAATCTGAGTTATTTAAAACTATTGATCTTCCATTTCTTATGTCCTCTTTTCCCATTTTTTTCCATATAAATGTCATAGCTCCAACACATAATTCTTCTTCTCCAAAACCTTCCCCTAACCATTCTTTTAATACTTCCTCAAAGTACTTCTTCTGCCAATCTAACATGTCTTTATATATATAATATTCTATCCCATCCAATCCTGTTGCTGATTCCACATTTACTATTTTAACACATTATTCACTTTTTCCAATGTTATTCCTTTTCTAGATCTTTATTATCCTGTTTCATTATTTTTTTTTTATTTTTCCACTTTTGTTTTCTTTCTTTCTTATTTTATTTAAATGTATTTTCTATATTTTCTTTATTATATTCATTATTTCTTGTTGACTTTTAACACTTTCTCCTCTCTCATTCCTTATTTTTCTTATTATGCTTTTGTTTTCTTTTACTATCCTTTTCAAATAAGGCACCTCATCTTCCTTTATCCCTTGTAAAAATATATCTGTTTATACAACATCTTTTTAATCTTCTCTTGATTTATCTCATATAGCTCCATTTCTCTCATTTTTCTTATTTCTTGCTAAATCTTTAAAAGCATGATTGCTTACTTCTTTATATTTTTCTTTTCCTCTTTCATTTTTAAATTATGCCATTCCAAGAAATATTTCTTATATTTTTCTTTAAAAGGTATCCACCAAAACATCCAGTTCTTGTAATACTTTTTCATAGGTACATGATGTTTGCATAACTGCATAAGTTTTCTATACCTTCCTTATCTAAGACTTTTTCATTTAATATTTAATACCTTTATCTATTTTTATATATCCATTCCTTTTTTTAAATAGCTATCCAAATTGCCAGATGATATGAAAATCCTGTAACTTTTATACTTTCTTGCATAATTTTCAAACTTTCCAAAATAATGAAATACTCTATCTCTGTTCTTAAATTATTCCTTCTTTATGTCCACTGGTTATTGCCCCATATATAAAATTTTCCACATTTAATTATGTCTAATATTATTTTAACATCAGCACCCTATTTTCCCCTTTTCTAAGATCACAATTAAAATCTCCTACTAATATTAGATCCATGTTCATACTTGCCTAGTCTAGGATTTTTTTTAAACATTGCTTGTCTTTCTTTCTTTGACACATATGTATAAACTGCCATAATTTTACAAACCTGCTTTTTCCATGTCACATCTATGACTGTTACCCTACCCAATATTACCAAGGAAAAGTCCAAGATTCCTATTGAGCTTTTACATAATGTGCTTAAACCCGAGCATGTTTCTTTCCTTATATACCAAATAATCATACCTCCCAATAGCTGTTACTTGCAATCTCACCTTTTCTGTTAAACATCTTGTATCTTAAAGTATAATAATATCCATATTAAGTGCTACACACCATTTCAGTTCATCTAATCTTCCTTTCATATTTTTTATACTGTTTACATTTATCACAAAGATTCTCAGCTCCTCTTTTATTGATTTTCAGTTGTTTTCCCTTTTTCACCCTTTACCTTTTTTATTTTATTTCATACTTAAACCCTTAAATTTCCATGTTCTATCTTTTATCCTTTTCCCAATAGAATTTTTCTTTCCCCTTAACATCTCTCCAATTAATTTATTCTTCATCACTTGTTTCAGCTATTACTTCATGCCCTTCCTTTTCTCTTTTAATTCTCCACTCTCTCCTGATTTATTATCTATAATTGTCTGCTCTTCTTGTCCTTTTCCTTGATCTCTTTCTATTTCTTCCCCTTGTTCTTTCTCTTGTTAATGCTTATGTTTTACCCACTTTCTCCTTATATTCTTCTGTTTTTTCCTACATTCCATCCATAAATGACTTGTTTTTTTCACATTCAAAACATTTCGATTTACATCTTTTTACATCATGCCTCACTTTGTCATAAATACAACATTAAATGATCATCCTTTCCACAAAAAAAAAAATATTTTTGTTGCCCCCAATATTTCACAGTGCATTTGTTTCATCTAAATTTATCATACTTGGAATATATACTTTTTTTTTCATTTTCCAATTTTAATATACAACCACATTCCAAACCCTTAGTCCATAAACCTATATTATCATAGTTTCTGTGTTTGCCCATACCTTACTTGGATAGAAGGAAGTTTCTCTGTTCATTGTGAGAGAGGGAGCTTTGAGCAGCCTATCTGTCCCTGGAGGAGGGGTTTCAGCCCAGAAATTGGTAGTTTATTGGCCATTTTGGGCTAATTTCTATCTCTTTCATTTCCCTGCTATAAAACCCACATTTGCAAGGTTTATGTGCTAGTATGCAGCTCAGCAAGCTCCTGCCTGGTGCCCTGCAGAGTTTTACAGCAGCATAGAGACAAAAGAGAGACTTTGGAGTGATTAAGTATCATTTTTCTGCATTTCCTTGCTGCCTTTAACTAATTCTACCAAAAACGCCCATTTTCTAGAGTTTCTGTGATTTAAAAAGCTTGTTTCAGCTACATATTGTACTCATTTTACTGTCTGCACTTTAACAAAGTCATTTTTGTGTTTAAATTACCTGTTTAACTGTTGTAGGCTACACACTCAAGTGTGATAGCCATTTCTGTGCATTTAAAGTGTTTTTTGATTGTATCTGCTTTATTTTCTGAAAAAAAAATATTTGTTTTCCCACCTTTCTAAGCTAGTACAGTCCAGATTTTAGGTTAGTGCTGAATTCAAGGCTGTGTTACAAGTTTCTGTGTTTGCCCATACCTTACTTGGATAGAAGGAAGTTTCTCTGTTCACTGTGAGAGACAGAGCTTTGAGCAGCCTATCTGTCCCTGGAGGAGTGGTTTCAGCTTAGAAATTAGTAGTTTATTTGCCATATTGGGCTAATTTATATTTCTTTCATTTCCCTGCTATAAAACCCACATTTGCAAGGTTTTTGTGCTAGTATACAGCTCAGCAAGCTCCTGCCTGGTGCCTTGCAGAGTTCTACAGCAGCAGAGAGACAAAAGAGAGACTTTGGAGTGATTAAGTATCATCTTTCTGCATTTTCTTGCTGCCTTTAGCTAATTCCGCCTAAAACTCAGATTTTCTAGGGTTTCTGTGATTTAAAAAGCTTGTTTCAGCTACATATTTTACATATTTTACCACCTGCATTTTAACAAAGCTGTTTTTGTGTTTAAATTACCTGTTTAACTGTTGTAGGCTGCACACTCAAGTGTGATAGCCATTTCTGTGCATTTAAAGTGTTTTTTTGATTGTATCTGCTTTATTTTCTGAAAAAACAAAACAAAAAACAAAAAATATATACTTGTTTTCCCGCCTTTCTAAGCTAGTATAGTCCAGTTTTCAGGTTAGTGCTGAATTCAGGGCTGTGTTAAAAGTTTCTGTGTTTGCCCATACCTTACTTGGATAGAAGGAAGTTTCTCTGTTCACTGTGAGAGAAGGAGCTTTGAGCAGCCTATCGGTCCCTGGAGGAGTGTTTTCAGCCCAGAAATTAGTAGTTTATTGGCCATTTTGGGCTAATTTCTCTTTCATTTCCCTGATATAAACCCCCCATTTGCGTGGCCTTGAGCGCCGGGCAGCACCGGTTAGCTAGGGTATAACTATTCCCAGCTCCACAAAGTCTACTCTTCAATTTTTCCCTTGGAACTAGACAAACTCTCAACTTAAGCACTCAAACCACTCACTTCTCATACCGGCACTTGCTCAAAACTCATAGCAAGCACTAATAAACCTAAGCACTAGACACCCCCCCCCCCATACTGTAGAGAAAGAGAAGGCTCTCTATTCAACCTTACTAGCCAATCAGTAAAACAGTTCACTGTACCTATCCAGGCATGTCCAAAGGGCAGTTTCAGGTGGACTCTCTGGTCCAACTGGTGAATCTGGGCATTTTGAGGCAATGTTACAATTGCCTGATATTCACAGACAACCCTCTCCTCCTTCCACCAAACACTAATACATGCAAGAGATGCAATTATACAGCCAAACTGGAGGCTAAGCTCTCTCAACCCAAGAATGGACCAGGCAGTCAAGAGGAGAAGGGAATTACTTGCATTACACCACCAGTCTCACATAAACCTATGAAACCAGCACCAGCAAGAAACACACATAAATACATGAAAACATACTCGGAGGCTCTAAATAAAAAGAAGCAACAGAGACCTCCAAAGCAGACATCCAACAAACCTCCACCCCCCCAACACAAATCATGAAACACATACTTCACAAAACCAGTGTGCCACACAATCACAGCCCTTAAGGCAAAATAACATACCCAACACACTAGTAATAGGTGACTCTATAGTCAGGCACACTGACGTCCCACTCATTAGGCTGAACAAGGAGAAGGTTACTGTTAGCTGCCTGTCGGGTGCCAGGATCCACCACACAACACAAGCACTCAGGTCACTCCAGAACAAGTACAAATATGACTCTGTCATTGTCCATGTTGGGGTGAAGGACCTGAGGCGTACCTCCCTGGACTACATGAAAAGAGACATGGAGGAGCTCTCTGATCACATAGCCCAGGCTGGTATGACCCTGACCCTGAGTAGCATCCTGCCCTCAACAAGAATGATACCATGGTATAGAGAAAAAATTATCAATTTCAACAATTGGCTAAGCTTCTGGTGTCATTCAAAAGGGATGCAGTGTCTGTCAGCCTGGGATGACATGCTCAACAAGCCACGCTGGTTTGCTAGAAATGGCTTGCACCTGTCACCCTTAGGCTTTTGAATACTGGCCAAGGCTCTTGCCACCCCCATAGTGCCTTTTTTAGGCAAGGCTCAAAAGACAAACCCACCTCCGTAAATAGCACAAGTAACAAAAAACTGAGGGTAATGCTACTCAATGCCAGAAGTCTAAACCTCAAAATGCACGCACTCGAGGCACTCCTCAGTATGGAGAAAATCGATATATGTGCAGTAACAGAAACCTGGTTTAAGGCTCCAGAGAGCACTCCAGCACTACCAGGCTACAACTCATACCATACATTTCAGCCACAAAACCCAGACCGAAATACAAAAGGCAGGGGGGTATCCATATTCATCAAGGATACCCACACCTCCAGGTTAGTGGCACAGCACGATGCTTCAGAGATCATTCACGTGCAACTAACAATGGGCAAAACTGCTATTCAAATTATAGCTTGCTACAGATCACCCACCATGTCCTAGGACCCCCACTCCGCATTCCTGGAAACACTGGGAAACATAAAGGTCCTACCAAACAGCCTGATATTGGGTGATTTCAATTACCCAAACATTTACTAGGAGAACTACTCAAGTACAAATTCCCTTGCCCAACATTTCCTAGAATTTATAAGATCAAACACCCTGGATCAACTGGTCAACACCCCCACCAGAGGTGACAACATATTGGACCTGGTCATCACCAACATGGGCGACCGGTGTTCCACACTGGAGGTCAACCCCTCGCTGGTTAGATCTGACCATAAACTAATAACTCTGGATATCCAAAAACGTACCACGGAGCCCTTGTACCAGCAACAACAAGTAGGTAGTCTTAACGAATTTTATTTATCACAAACGTTTTCGCCGCACTAAGGTGCAGCTTCCTCAGAAAACAAATTAACAATGAGGTAAAAGTGCGCCCCTATACAAGGCAAAAGGGAAATGACAACATAGCAAGGTAAAACTCATTGTAGTAATTGGAAAGCAGGTATAAACCTTCACAAGAACAACTTGTTCCTCAAAAAAATATACAAACATTAATTCATGTTAGTAATAACCATTTCAAAGTGTGAAATGTTACCAAGAAAGTAAGCATAAAATTAAAATAACATATTTAAAATTCTTAAAATATGTAAATGAAATCATGACATTAAAGTGAAAATTCAACATAAAGGTCATTCAAATAGCAACTCATAAAAATAAATGTAATATGCAGTAATGGATTAAATCTTGTTAAAAAGTAATGGTAATCCATTATAAGTATAAAGCATAATGAGCATCTATGTGCCTTAAAGATATTATTGTATAAACAACAGTAATAATTAAAATCTAGACAGTAATAAACATGAGAAGTGCTACACAAAGGCACACCACATGAAGTCAGAAACAAAAAACACGCCACATGAAGTCAGAAACAAAAAAATATATTATATGTATTCTGGGAAAAATCATATGTATGCAAAAGTAATTAAGGTATACATACATAGGAAGGTACTACCTTAAATAACTCCTCAACTTGAGTACTGCTGAGATGTTACAGTTTTCATTTAAACCCGGGTAGCAAAATGCGTCTAAACGCAGTTGCCACTCCAGTTCACGTACTTCTAAGAGTAAAGTTATTACTGTCTAGATTTTAATTATTACTGTTGTTTATACAATAATATCTTTAAGGCACATAGATGCTCATTATGCTTTATACTTATAATGGATTACCATTACTTTTTTAACAAGATTTAATCCATTACTGCATATTACATTTATTTTTTATGAGTTGCTATTTGAATGACCTTTTATGTTGAATTTTCACTTTAATGTCATGATTTCATTTACATATTTTAAAATTTTAAATATGTTATTTTAATTTTATGCTTACTTTCTTGGTAACATTTCACACTTTGAAATGGTTATTACTAACATGAATTAATGTTTGTATATTTTTGAGGAACAAGTTGTTCTTGTGAAGGTTTATACCTGCTTTCCAATTACTACAATGAGTTTTACCTTGCTATGTTGTCATTTCCCTTTTGCCTTGTATAAAAGGCACTTTTACCTCATTGTTAATTTGTTTTCTGAGGAAGCTGCACCTTAGTCTTAAAACGCGTTGTGATAAATAAAATTCGTTAAGACTACCTACTTGTTGTTGCTGGTACAAGGGCTCCGTGGTACGTTTTTGGATTTCAACTGTTTTTTGTCATTTGCATATAACTCTGGATATCCACATTCCACCACCACCCCCGGTCAAAGAAACCACAGTGAAAAACTTCAAAAGCAAACTTCACGTTACTTAAGACCGAGGTGGGAAGTTTCAAAGCCCCCATGCTAAAGGATAACACTGTCCAAGCTGCAAATTTCTTTACTAATGCACTCTACGGGCACCTACAAGAATGCATGGATTGTGCTATCCCAAACAATACCAAGACTCACTCCTCCAAGAAAAGGAAACCAGTCTGGTGGACCCCTGCCATAAACAAGCTATACAAAAGAAGGAGAAAACTAGTACAGAAAAGAGTAAAATCCCAAGAAGGGAAGACATCCCTGATCAGTATCAGCAAGAAACTACGTTCCCTCATAAAATCATCCAAGGCTAGCTTTGAAAGAAAAATTTCCATGGACTCCAAAGATAACCACAAGGCATTCTTTAGCTATGTCAAGAATCTAAGTGACAATTCTCAGATCTGCTCAGAGTTAGTGCAGAATGGCACAAAATACACTGAACCAACCAATATAGCCAACATCCTGGCAGACAGGTTCAGTGCAAACTTCACCCCCCTCTCGACCTCAAAAGGGCCCATAACTATGCCAGAAGAATGTAGTGCCCCTGAAATCACAGACATTCAGGTTAAAACAGCCCTCTCCAAAGCCAAAAACACAGCATCAATGGGATCGGACAGTGCCCCAGGCTGCGTCCTACACGAGCTCAAAGATTAACTAACCCTTCACCTAAACACACTGTTTAAACTCAGCCTCTCCACAGGCTACGTGCCCACAGAGTAGTGCACAGTAACAGTTATTCCACTCCAGAAAGGTGGAGCCACAACGGACCCCAGGAACTATCGCCTTTTAAGCCTGACTAGTTTGGTCTGCAAAGCTATGGAGCATATCATCATGGATCTCATTAACAGAGACATTGGAAACCTCAAAACACTGGACCCTACCCAGTTTGGCTTTGTTAAGGGCAGATCATGCCTCCTAAACCTGGTGGACTTCTTTGAGACAGATACCAAGGCTATAGACAAGGGAAAGGTGGCACACACAGCCTACCTAGACCTTGCAAAGGCCTTTGACACCATTCCCCACTCAGGTATTATAGACAAGCTCACCAGCCTGAACATAAACCCCTATGTCATGAGATGGTTTGCCAAATGGCTCACGGACAGAATCCACATGGTAAGAGTTGCGGGAGCTAGGTCTGACTCTAAACCCGTTATAAGTGGCATTCCCCAGGGCTCAGTCCTAGGACCCCTCCTGTTCGGCATATACTTCTCAGAGGTACAGGCAAGGACAGGAGGACTATAGCTGACCAAGTTCGCAGACAACTGCAAACTAGGGGCTATAATTGACTCTCCAGCTGACACAGACATTCTCCAAAAGGGTCTCACTGAGACAGATACCTGGTGTCAAAACCATGGCCTCAAGCTAAATGCCAAAAAGTGCATAGTCATCCCCTTTAGAAAAAACAAAGTACCCACAAACTACCACATAGGTGGTAGCCCCCAAAATATGGAAGACATAATAAGGGATCTAGGGACCCAAGTAGACCTCTCCTTTGATAATCACATTGCCAAAGTGGTTAGAAAATCCTTCTATTTGGCCCACATAATCACAAAACGGTTCGCATCCAGATTGAAAGAGGTCATTGTGCCCCTCTATGCATCACTCATCAGACCCATCATAGAGTACAATGCCTCATTTGGGACGTACCTTACAAGACACCTGCAACAACTGGAAAGACCACAGAAGTACCTCACCAAGAGGATCACTGGCCTCAAGCAGATGCCCTATGCAGCTCGACTGAAGAAATTCCAGCTGTACTTGGTTGCATACCGCCTACTCAGAGGTGATCTCTGCCTGACATACAAGGCCATGTCCAACCCAGAATTGATGGACATGCTCCACCTAAAGAAAACCATATCCCCTCGAGCCACACGCTCCAGGGATCTAAACCTCACCACACCAATAAATAGGACATGCTGGAGGGATAGATTCCTGTCCCAGAGACATCCCATGCTCTGGAACAAGATTCCAATCTACATTAGACAGAGCTCCTCACTAACCCTCTTCAAGAGAAACCTTGACGAGTGGATGGGAAACAGAAAGTTTACCCCAGGGAACTCTTCAATGGCTCTGCTGGACAGAGGCACAGGGAACTAATCTAAGGGGGCAGCGAAAGCCAACACATTCTGGCTAGGCTTATAAATGTCTTCGGGCAGATAGCCTACTACCTACCTATGAACCTATAAATATTTCTAATGTCTATACTCTCTTTGCATAGTCTTTAAATAGTCTTTCAATACTTATTTTTCTGCATTAGCTTAAAACTGAACAAAGATTTTCTTTTTTGTCTCTGTATTAAATGTTTGCACAACACACAAGTTCCATGGAATACATTTTTCTTTAACTCATATTGTCCAATACATTTCTCCATGTACTGCCCTAATTCAAATATAATGTCACAAGAAGTATCTTTATTAATATGAATAAATGCTCTTACCTCTTTGGGTGAGATACCCAACAGTGCTGCTATATCATCCCAAATGTTATACCTGTTCAGTTCTTTTTCTTCTTTACAATTTAATCTTACTAAATGTTTATTTCTCCTTAATTCTATCTTCTTTTCTTCTCTTCTTATTCCCTGTTTCACCGTCTTGGCATATAACCTCTTTTTCTCTCTTATTAGTTCTCCCACATCTTCTTGAATTCTTTCCATAATATCTGCCCGCAAAATCACCTGCTCAATTTCTGGCTCACTTTGCTTGATTAAATCCTGTAAAAAAATCCCACAACTCTTCCAATTGAAAAGTTGTAATAATACATCCTTTCTGTGTCTTGTGAAGGTATGACCACCTTCACATTACTCTGTACATATACCTCTCCCTTCTCACTGAATACAGGCATCTTCATTAGAGACTCAAATACTCCTTCATCATCCACTTTGTCCTTTCGCAAATTCTCAACTGCTTTTGCACATGCCATGACCTCTGGTCACTTTTTCACTGCTTTTTTTTTTTACCAAGCTCTTCACTCATGCAGAAAAACTCCTCTACAATGATTGTATCCACCATACTCCTACCTGTTTCTCTGAGCTGCCAGTGTGCCCAAAGTGAAAACAGAAAGTGCCACGGCAAACAACTTACCTGCTCAAAAAGAGTATGTCCTGGCTAAATTTCCCCTAGTATTATAAATACCAGCTTAGGTCTGTCCTGAAGGAATCTACTAACCTAGTGGCACTAACCCAGTCAACAAATGTTAAATAAAATAAAACAAATGATATCATGTGAAAATATTTTAACCATCTGTAGGTATGCTTTGAATTCATCTGATGAACTAAACAGTTTTAAGTCATCCACAAGAAAGAAGGTGATGTGCTTAGTATGGGCTGGGAAAACATTAAATATACAGTAACTGTATTATGCTATATGCCAGTGAAGAGAGAGAGAGAGATGATGTTGCTGTCTTGCTTGTGATGAACCAATCTATGAGTACTAGTTAATAATATATCTAACTTATAATAGTTAAGGACAGTATTTTAGCAGTAAGGTATAGACAGAAAACTTAGATATATGCAGCTTAGTTTTCTTCTGTATTAATCCTATTTTTATTTTATTCCTCTGTTTGTGCCAACTTACATATATTTTACTCAATTTGTGTATTCTTGTTTTTATTTTTTAAGTAAAGTTAGTTATTCACCTTTAAACTCTTGTGACCTACACCCATCTATCTATATATTT
>NC_056732.1:1062580394-1062595394 GCF_019279795.1 Protopterus annectens
CTTACACCTTTAAGCTCAATACTTTGTAAAATACCCTTTCAACATACACTTCTGTACCAGCAGTTTGATATACACATAATTTACAGTTCTAATACAGCTATAACACAAACATATTATATGAATCATGCTGATATTCACAAATGACATACAATTATTTACAAAATTCAAGACAGCTGGGCTGGCAGTATCTCCTTTTGTGACAACATGCACACTGACTAATTAAAAATGTTCCTTTACCAAATGTTCACAGTACAACACTGTTTGGAGTAATGATTAAAGTCTTTGCCTCAGAGGCACAAGGTACAGGGGTTTGATTCTAACCTTCAGTTACTGGCTGAGCTTAAAATGGCTCTTCAGGGCAGTCAGCTTACTATTTGTGTTATAAGGTGATGAGGTGAACATGGCAGCAAGAAATTATAACATGAAATTATATTATGAATATAATTGTAAATCAAAGTATGTAGTTTATGTTGCTTTGTGTGAGCTATGTTCAGCCTTTTATATAGTTAGAACATGTAGAGAATTTTACAAAAGAACATATGAACATTTAAAGGCAGTGGGTATTAAAGAAGTTAATAACTGTTTGGTTAAACATGTTATGCAAAAACATAGTATGGATAAAGACAAAGTGAATTTTACGTTTTCTGTGACAGATCAGGTATTAGATTAAGAATTTAAGCTAGATGCAGAGGATGAATTAAATTGGAAAGAATACTGTTGGCAGGTAAAATTAAATGCTTATTTCCTGGGTATGAATGAAAGGTAAAATTACAAAGTGGTCCTGAAAAGGAAAGGATTAAATCAGCTTGAGGGCATGTGACACAATGCATCTGCTGAGGTTTTTAATTAAAAAAAAAAAACAAAACAAAGGTCTTCTCAGTTGGCCAGTCCTCCACTTTATTGTACAAGATAAAAATAAAAAAACACAAGTAAAATGAGTATTTGGTTTACAGCATATCATTATACCTTTTAATTCATGAATAGCTGAGCACTACATAATTGTTTGGATTCACCTTACCCTAGGGTTTAGAGAGCTTTAAAAGTTAATTGGCTCAAATCACGTTTAATTGATTGTACTTGGCGTGATTTATAAGAGAGTACTTTTAATTGTGTTGTGTATCTGATGAAGTTTAGCCAAAGTGCTAAACGAAAGCGCTTTTTATTTTTATCTTGTACAATGAAGTATAGGACTGGCCAACTGAGAAGACCTTTGTTTTTTTGAGTTTGTGGTTTTGTTTTTGGTTCCTGGTTTTTTAGTAGGTTTTTAATTAATGCAACTTGGTCTGAAGAAGTTCCATTGTATGAACAAAAGCACTTAACATTTGTATTGTGTTTATTTGAGCAGTGACAGACACCTGGTTCAAGGCTCCAGACAGCACCCCAGCATTACCAGGGTATAATTCATACCACACCTTTCGGCCACCTAACCTGGACCGAAACACTAAAGGTAGGTGTGTCCATATTCATTAAGGCTATCCACACCTCCAAGCTAGTTGCTCAGCATAATGCATACGAGATTGTCCAAGTGCAACTAACTCTGGGCAAGACCGCAATCCAAATTGTAACTTGCTACAGACCCCCCACCATGCCCCAGGATTCCCACTCCTCATTTCTTGATGCACTGGAAAATATTAGGGTACAACCCAACACCCTAATAATGGGCGATTTCAACTACCCCATCATTAACTGGGAAAACTACTCATGTACCAACTCTTTTTCTCAATGTTTTCTGGAATTTATAAATTCCAATGCCTTGGATCAACTTATCCACACCCCCACCAGGGGCAGCAATATCCTAGACCTGGACATTACCAACATTGGCGACCGGTGTTCCACACCAGAGGTCAATTACTCCTTGATCAGATCTGACCATAAGCTAATCAGCCTAGACAACCACATCCCGTGCCCCCCCCCCCCTCATTACGGAAACCACTATAAAAACATTTTCCAAAGCCAAGTTCATGATTCTTAAGACAGAAGTGCCAAACTTCACAACACCCATGCACACAGACAATAGAGGTACAACTGCTGAATCCTACACAAATGCACTTGATAAGCACTTACACGGAAATGGAACGTGTTATCCCTAACATAACCAAGATGCTATCCTCCAAAAAAAAAAGGAAGCCAATCTGGTGGTCCCCTGCCATAAACAAACTCTAGAACAGAAGAAAGAAACTGTTGCAAAAAAAAAAAAAAAAAAAGAGTAAAATCCCATGACTGGAAGAACTCCCTGGTCAGCCTCAGTAAGAAGCTGAGATCCCTCATAAAATCCTCCGAAGCTAGTTATGAAAACAAAATCGCCACTAATTCTAAAGGCAACCACAAAGCATTCTATAGTTATGTCAAGGATCTCAATGGCAACCCTCAGATCTGCTCTGAGTTACAGCACAATGGCACTAAATATACAAAACCAACTGATATTGCCAACATCCTGGCAGATAAGTTCAATGCTAACTTTACTCCCCCTCACCCCCTAAAGGGCCCATCTCCATACCAGAAGAATGGAAAGTTCCTATAATCACGGCTGCACAGGTAAAAACTACACTCTCCAAAGCCAAGAACACAGCATCCATGGGACCTGATAACATCCCAGGCTGCGTTCTACATTAATTATAGAATGAAATAGCTCCCCACCTAAGCACCATGTTCAATCATAGCCTCATCTTAGGTTTTGTGCCCACTGAATGGCACACAGCGATGGTTATCCCACTCCATAAAGGGGGAGCCACCACAGACCCGGGAACTACCACCCCATTAGCCTAACGAGCCTGGTCTGAAAGACCATGAAGCTTATAAACAAAGACAGTGGTAATCTCCAAACTCTGGACCCCACCCAGTTCGGGTTTGTAAAAGGCAGATCATGTCTCCTAAACCTGGCTGACTTCTTTGAAGCAGTCACCAAAGCCGTAGATGAGGGTAAGGTGGTTCACACAGCCTATCTAGATCTTGCCAAGGCTTTTGACACCATTCCCCACTTTGGAATTATAAATAAACTCACTAAACTAGGTATAAATCCCTATGTCACAAGATGGGTTGCCAACTGGCTCACTGACCAAACCCACACTGTGAAAGTAGCAGACTCCAAATTCAACTTCAGACCAGTGACAAGTGAAGTACCACAGGGTTCAGTCCCGAGTCCTCTCCTGTTTGGTATCTACTTTTCTGAAGTACAGGCTAACACAGGTGGTCTTTGGCTAATGAAGTTCGCAGATGACTGCAAACTAGGAGCCATAACTGAAACTCGTAACTATCTGAACATCCTACAAAAGGGCCTCACTGACACACATGCCTGGTGTCAAAGCCATAGCCTCAAGCTTAATGCCAAAAAGTGCATTGTCATCCCCTTTGGTAAAAGCTCTGGACCCATGAGCTACCACATAGGTGGTAGTCTACTTAACACCGAAAGTGTGATGAGACCTTGGGACACAGGTGGACAGTAATCGCTCCTTTGATAATCACATCACCACAGTAGTCAGGAAATCCTTCTAAGTGGCACACCTCATCACAAAAGGTTTCCATCAAGGAAAAAAGAGGTCATTGTTCCCCTCTACGCATCACTCATTAGACCCAATATAGAGTACAACACCCCTTTTGGTATGTACCTCACAAGACATCTACAACAGCAACTGGAAAGGTCACAGAAATACCTCACAGAGAGGATTACTGGCCTCAAACAGATGCCCTATGCAGACGGTCTCAAAAAACTCCAGCTTTACTCCGTCCTATCGCCTACTCAGTGGCAATCTCTGCCTAACATTCAAAGCCATGCCAAACCCAGAGCTGTTGGACAACGTCCACTTAAAGAAATCCCAATCTCTCTGAGCTACACACTCTAGGGACCTAAAGCTTGTCACCACAATAAACAGAACATGCTGGAGGGATAGATTCCTGTCCCAGAGACTTCCCATACTCTGGAACAAACTACCTATCTATAACAAACAAAGCTCCTCATTAGCACTCTTCAAAAAAAATCTTGATGATTGGACAGGGAATAGGAAATTCACCCCGGGGATCACCACTGTGGCTCTGCTCGACAGGGACACAGGAAAGTAATTTTCTTGGGTGGCAAAATCAAAGGTACCTTTTTGGCTAGACTTGTTATAGGCCCTAGGGCTGATATAGCCTAGTACCTACCTATGAACCTATGCATAATTAAATTGTTTGAGTTTTATCAGACTGTGTTTTGTTTTATTAGTGTATGTATGCAACATAAAAGCTGAAACTAGACATTATAACAAAGCTGTCATGTACAACAGGTGGGAATAACTTTTTATCATAATGGTAAAACATTCAATATTATCTTTGAATATGAATGGTCTCACAGGTACAAACAAAGAGTACTAACTATGTAAAAAATGCACAGTGCCACTAACTATGCTACATCAGCCACATCTGGAAAGAACTGAGCATGTGAATTTGATAAAGAAAAGATTTCAGAATTGTTATTGAGCAGAATATCTGGTACAAAGGAAAGGAGGAGTACTTATTTTAACTTTTAGAGAATCTCCAATAGTGACAAGTGAAAGAATATAGCAGCAGATTTGTAGTAGTAAGGGGCTACTTGCAAGGGGAAGAGGATTATTCTGACATGTATTTACATTCTACCTAAAACTGCTACAATGGACCTTAAGAAAATTCTGGGAGAAATAATCAGTATTCAGCTGGGAATATTACTAATAAGTGGGGACTGGGCTACAACTTGAAAAAGTAAGGATACACTGGGGAGTCTAGAAAGGAAAGGAAAACATGAAAGTTTGAAGAAATTTATGAAAATATGGTACGGAAGCTGAGACTTCAGTATTAGGAACTTCAGGAAATTTTACATATTCCAGAAAGAACAAAAACTGGGCAAGGCTACACAGAAAGTACACTTTACAGAAACATGCATTTAATTCGCAAGCACTGATACATATCCAAAAAATATGTCAGGGCAACACCAATAATAACTAAAATAAAAATGAGATACTAGCACTTCCCCACCTATCTGGAAAACAGGGAAGAATTTAAGGAATGGGTAGTAGAAATTTGGGAGTTGTTGGGGAAAATAGAACTTTCTTCAGAAAATATAGATAGGGAATGAGATAAAATGAAAGTGGAGTTTAAAATTAGGGCAGAAATAAAAGAAAAAGCGATATGGTTAAGAAAAAACAATAATTATTTAGACAAGACTGACAAAGGTTAAAGTACTGCAGAATAAGTGGACTCTCGTGAAAAAAGAAGATGCACACAACTACAGAGTGATACAGAAAATAACAGACTACCACAATAATATGCATAAGTTTAGAAAGACTGCCATCAAGCAACATTTTTGATAACTCCAGAGGAAAAAAGTTTTTAGCGTCTGTGGTTACTGCTGCAACTGGAGTTGGGAGAATAAACGGACAGACCATATAGTCACCATCTCTGACGTTAACCACCACCGAAGGTCATCCTTGTCAGAGTTCGTGATCAGAACTGGGTGATTCATTGTTGAGTCCTGGAATGTCCACTGTGTGAATAGCAGCCACTGAAGAATGCGCATGTGAGATCTCACAAGGGGTATTGCAATAATTGCTGCTGCCGTAGTGCCGAGCAGCTTGAGAATCTGTGATGCTGGTGCTTTTCATTTTGACAGGAGATCCACAATTTGTTGTTGAATGATAATCACTCTTTCAGGAGGGAGCTTCAGGGACATGCTGACCTTGTCTAAGTCTGCTCCTACAAAGACTGCACACTGCGATGGCAATACAGCAGACTTTTCTGAATTTACCATAATACCCAGCTGTAAGCATAGATCTATGGTATCGTCCCTTACCCAAATAAGCTGATGCCTGGTGGGGGCAGTAAGGGGCCAGTCAACCAAGTAAGGAAATACGTGGATTCCTGAATGTCTCAAGTGAGCCATGACCACCTGACATGCATTTGGTGAACACTCTGGGGGCTGTAGTCAGATCAAAGGGTAGGGCCAGAATCTGGAAGTAACTGGCTCCCAGCCAGAAGCACAGATGATCCCTGGATGGCCTGGCCATTTTGATATGGTAGTACGCATACGCATCCTGGAGATCTATAGAGCACATCCAATTGTCCTTCCCTAAGAATGGGAGAATGGACTGAAGCGTGACTTTCCAGAACTTCGTCTTTACCACATATTTGTTGAGTCTGCTGAGGTCCAGAATAGGTCTCCAGTCCCCTTTCTTCTTTGGTACCAAAAATAACCTCGAGTAAGTTCCGGATTCTTGTTGGTCTGCTGGGACTGGCTGGATGACTTTTTTGCAACAGTTTCTGGACCTCTATGGATGCTACATCCCGTAGACTGGGTGAAACGTCTGGGATTCCTTTTGTTGGTCTGGGGTGTGAGAGAAAGGGAATGGAATATCCTCTCGATATAATGTTTTGTACCCATTGGTGTTCTGAGATTCTTAGCCAGGCACCTAGGTATAAAGACAAATGTCCCCCGACTGCCTCCAGAGCAGGAAAGTCGGGCCTCCTTTCATGAGTGCTGATAGGGTTTCCCAAGTAACTGATCCCTGTCACCCTGGTTCTGCGGACCCCCTCTGCTGTGTAGGCGTCATCTTACACCATTGCTTCCCCCTCTGCCCCTGGAGGAGGCTTCACCTTGTGAGTTTGGAAAGGCTTCTTGGGTTTTAAGGAACCACATTTTCCCACCCCGTTGACCTTTGGGATAAGGTCTAGTAGGGGTAGAAAAACAGACTCCAACGGCAGATAAAGTCTTACCATCTTGCTCACATCTGGTGAGGGTCTCTCTAACTTTTGGTCCAAATAAGGAGGAACCATCGAAAGGGGCATTCACGAAAGACAACTTAAAAGGTTCCGCAAAAGAACATAAGTGCATCCAGGAATGTCTTCGCAAAGCAATTCCTGTACCCACAGCCCTACTCGTCCCATCAGCTGCTTAAGACATGAGGCGCATGGAAGAGTTTACGATGGAGTTGAGGGTAGCAAGCTGAGACATCACCTTGTCCGCTAGAGTCTGCTACTGCACCCTGGGGAGCATCTCCAAGCTCCTAGAGGAGATCTCTCTGAAGCCTTGTGAAGTGGGTTAGGTAGTTCAATGACCGAAGGGCAAAGGTTGTAGAACTGAACATGCGCTTCCCGCATCTGTCCATTATCCTAGACTCTCTATTAGGAGGATAGACAGACGAAGAAGTCTCCATCTCTTTTTTAGTGGCTGCTGCCACCACCATAGCATCAACAGGTATTGGTTTAGATAAAAAGGACTTATCTTGGGGTGCTGAAATGTACTTTTTTGGCCTTCTAGAAGCAGACTCCATAGAATCTGGTGACTCCCATGCCCTTCAAGACAAAAGATCCATCAACTCATCGAAGGGCGGAGACACCCAAGAGGTAGAGGGTCGGGACCCGAAAGCCTTCAGGAGCACCGATTCACCCTCAGTAGGGTTTAGGGGCTGCCAGTCTCCCCTCTGCTCAAGGATCTCAAGGATATCCCCTTAGGAAATATCCTCAGAGGGGGACCTCTGGGACCCTTCCGATTCCTCCAAATCGATGTCTGACATGATGGATTCCTGAGGGGAATCTAGATGTCTCCTCTTACATAATCTCTTTCGAGGGACCTCCTCAGTGGGAATCTCTGGGGAGGTGTCAAAAGAGCAGGGTTCCCCCAAGGGGGCATCCTAAGGCTCTGGGTTCCTACACTTACGGTGAACCTGTGGAAGCGGAGAAGAAGCAGGCACCTTTTAGGAGGAGGTGGCCATAAGAGGTTGTGGAAGTCTGGGGGGACAAAGTCCTTTTCATGGCATCGAAGGACCACGGCTCCGATGCGAGGAAGCACCCAGATCCGAAGACACAGAAGACTCATTCAGCACCAGAACCGCTGGCTCCGAGCCCGAGGTAGTAGCCGAACTCATCCGCGCCGAAGCCCCAAGAGGAAGAGTCGGAACTGATGTATCGGTTCACCCCCCCCCCCCCCCGGAACAGACAGGAGAGTGTCAGCTCCCAGATTCCACCACTGGAGCAGAGGATATCAGGGTGGTCAGTACAGACAGGTCAGAAGTGAGTGTCGGTACCGACGGTTCCACCGACTGACTGGCCTCCTCCGGCTATGATGTCTCGATTCGAGTCGGAGGAGGAGCAACAACAGGAGAGGACTTTGTCGGTTCCGAAGCTCTTGAGATGTAACCGACAGAATTTTAGCAAGCGCTGGAACCTGTAAAAGTCTCCGCACCACTCGGTCCACGTCTGAATTGGAAAGTCTGGAAAGCCTGAGAGGAGACCAGTGACTGAGCCGGTGAACCCAGAAACTGGGACCTCTGTTCCAAGACTGGGGACTGGCTCCTACCAGCAACCTGAACGGTCGGTTCCGATGGCACTGGAGCAGAGACCGTAGCCTTTTTAGAAGTCTTCAGAACCGAAGAGCCCTCCAGAGCCTAACTAGATGAAGAGGCTGGAGAAGAGGGTTTTGGCTGACCCAGAGTAGAATCAAAGTCTGACTGGAAAGCAGACTTAATTAAACCCTGCTCCACTAGTTTACGCTTCCTTTCAGCTAGCACTCTAGAACTGAACCCATAACAAATGGAACAAACCTCCTGTAAATGTACTTCACCCAAGCAGTACAGAAATGTAGAAAGGCCATCTGTAATCAACATTTTCTGACTACATTTGGGGCATCTCTTGAAACCAGATTTAACCTTTTCAGACATTTTAGCCAAGTATAACGATAACTATGTCCAAAGAAAACTGAGCCTAACGGGCTAAAAGTATACAAAGGCAGCTATAAAACTTCTAACTGTAACAGAAAAAGCCTAACAGGCCAAGGAAACAAAAAACAGCCAAAAAAATGGCCAAGAGCCTAACCTGCTAACAAACAAAAAATTGCAGAAACTGCAAAAAGCCTAACTCGGCTTCGGATATAGCAATAAAGCCAAAAGGCTAACTTGAATAAACAGGGCCAAGCCCAAAACTAGGGAGAGAGAGAAAAAGCTATCCAACAAGGATATAAATCCGAAAATGGATAACCAGAACAAAAGCACTACACTACTAAGACCTAACTAACCAATAAATGTGAAAACTATTATGAAATTTTCAACAGAAAATTGTAAACTTATCTCTCTAACGGCCAAGAGCTGTAGAGAACACCCGATCAGTTGCAGCGCAAACTATATCTGGGGAATGTAGTGGTGCATTGTGGGATAGGGCTTTGGCCTCGAGATGCTTGAGACCTCGAGCTTTGCAAATTGTCCGACTCGGAGCCAATGATCGTCTCTGAACCCATGAAAAGAATGAAGGCGAGACTGAACTTCACATTAATAGTTTTCTTAGTTTCAGTCATTTGTTTCCTCTATTTTTCTGACAATACTCTGTACGGAATTTTTAAACTCTACCAACTCATTAGCCCCCACACACACACACACACACACACACACACACACACACACACACACACACACACACAAAAAAACCCTCACAATTCAGTCATAGTGGTAAGGGAGTTCAGTGCAATCTTTTTTTTTTTTTTTTTTTGGGAATAGTTACCTTTTGTGGCAAATTATAGATTTATAAATTAAGCTTCATAGGCATAATAAAACGAGTGCTTCAGAACTTCTGAGCTTGGGCTCAATTGAGGGAAGTGTTACAACAGCAACACCTGTGTTTGGTTGCTTTGGTAGTGGGCACCTTTTTAAAGAGAATACCTGCAAAGCCATCAGCTTAATAAAGGAGGAGGAGGCTGAGACATGCTGATAACATACATGATGGGCATTACAGGTAAGTGTAAATGTTTATATTAATTCATCACGGACTATTTTACAATGTGAGGATGTAATTGTTACAGTATACAAGGAAAAAAATTTGTATTAAGTGTACTTTTATTACATGTTATACTTTAAGTGGGTAATTGTACTACATAATTCATTTTTCTAGGTTGCCATCTTTAGTGCATTTTGCGTGAGCAGTTATTTCAGTAGGCGACAGAGATTTTTCTGCCTTTTAAAATGTTTTACTTCAAGTCTATTTAGGGAATATGTTAGAGTGGGTTATTTTTTTTCAAAGAGGTTGAATTTATTTATTTTACATTTGTTGACCGGGTATGTCCGACTGAGCTGATAGCCCTTTTTCAGGGGAGGTCGGGGGAGAAAAGCTCCACAAATTATATAAGTAGACAAAAGTAATTTAACAGAGAATTATTAAAAGGGAGCAAAAACACAATGTCAGAAAACAATTTTAACAAGAGTAGAAGAAAAAAATAAATAAAAATACATAGTAACAATTCTTTCTAACATATATCAAGAATGATAGAGAAAAGAGAATATAAATACTTAGAAGAAAAGACTAAGGAGTTTACCATGTATAGATAAAATTGCCAAATAAAGACAAGTAAAGAAGGGGAAAAAAGATAAGAAGGTAACACAAATAGAGGGAAAAAATAGTAAAAGTCAGGTAGTGAACTGTCATTAGGACAGTAAAGTGGCTTAAGGGGGGGTGACTACATTGTCAAGACCAGTGACTTAATATTCTTCAGTAGCTGCTTTTAATTGTTTAAGTTGTTTGAGGGACCTAATTTCAAAGGTACCTTATTCCAGGCAATGGAAGTGGTAGCATCCAATTTTAATCTTAGGGTTATAGATCAGAAGCAATTCTTGGTCAGAGCTACAAAGGCATCTTGTGGGAGAATGAGTGATGAGAGTAGATAAGCAAGGACAATATGAAGTCTGGTATTCTAGAGTGTATAATATGGAGCTGATAGAGGAGAAGCAGATGAGGTAAGTCTAACCAGTTCAAGTATTTTAGCAAGAGACAGTGATGGGATTTGTAAGTTTGTTGTGCTGCTAATCTAGCGATCTTATTGTATGCTAACTCTAATTTAGCTAGTAGAGATGAGTTAAGATTTGTGAGAATTTGACAGCTAAACAGTAGACTAGGTAGGAAGTAAGCATGAGAAAGGGTTACTTTAGCTTCTTTGGTGAGAAATTTTTCATTTCTGTATAAGAGGCCCAATTAAAATGAGTCTTCCTAAATGAACATGTACGTCAAACTTAAGTTGATCATCTATAATGACACCTAAGAGTTTTGTGCTTGACTCCACTAAAATTGGAGTGTTAGAGAGACAAAGTTGATTTAAGATGATTACAATTTTTAGGAAGAAAGAGTAAGAGGTTTTTTTTTTTTGGGATTCAGAATAAACAGGTTATTAGACAGCCAAGTTTCAACAAAATGAAAGGATGCCTGAGTAGCCAAGACAGGTTCCGAGGGAGTACCAGCAATGGTGAAGACTGTAGAATCATATGCATATTGTACAAGAGTTGATTTAGGAAAGAAAGAATATAGTAGATTAGTAGTGATATTAAAAAGTAATGGGCCAAGAATAGAACCTTGGGGAACACCCATTTTAACAGGGAAAAGAGAGAAGAGAGCAGATTGCCATCTCACTGACTGAAGATAATCAGTGAAACAGCTAGAAAACCAAACAGTAGTAGTGGAAAAATTAAGGTTAGTCAATTTGGACAGAAGGAGTGAGTGAGAGTATTAAAGGTTTTAGAAAGGTCTATGAATAAGCAAGAGATGAGTTTATCACTGGCAAGTGAAACAGTATTAATGAAAGATAAGAGGGCAGTAGTAGTAGTGCTATGTTTAGGACAAAAAAAAACATGTTGAGTGGGTGTGAGCAGATTTACCTGTAGTAGGTAGTGCACGACCTGCTTATGAATGCATTTTTCTAATACTTTAGAGAGTGGTGGGAAGACAGCAACAGTTTGTAATTTCAGTAGCGCTACCGCCTTTATGTATAGGTAAAGTATAGAATTCTTTACAGATAAAAGGGACTTTAGAGACAGAGCGGTTGATCAAGATAAAGAAAGAGCAAGTGAGTCAGCAATTAACTGAAATAAAAGAATTAATATTGTCAGCAGAGGTTGAGCAGGTTTTAATTTAGAGAGTTAAGATTTACTGTAGCAAGTAGGTACATGTCTGAAGGAAAAAGTATTAGAAAATTTAATAGAAAGGGTTCAACTGAGTTAGTAGTGTTAATAGTAGAGGGGTCAGAATCCAACATCTTAGATATAGAATCAATAAAATAGGTGTTAAAGTTGGAGGGAGTTTCATCTGGAGTCTTGTTTGGGCAAGGATTAGGAAGAAGGGTTACCAGGATGCAATACTTGGTTAACAGAGTTCCAAATTTTGGGGGGGATTAGATTTTAATGGTGTAAGAGGGTTAAAGTAGAAGTCTATTATATTTATTAATGATTTGTTTGTCAAATTTCTGAGTTCTTTATATTTTTAGAAATCAGAAGGGAGCTTAGTTTTAATCCAAGTTTTCCACATACTGTCTCTAGTTATCATAAGGGTGCAAGTAGCTTTGGTAAGCCATGGGGATATGTTAGATTTTATACGGACAGTCCGGAGAGGTGCTAGAGAGTTAAGAATGCCAAAAAACGTAGAGTTGAATGAATGAACCACTTCTTCAAGGGGTGGTTGGGTAAGAAAAGACCAGTTGACTCTAGAAAGGAGGGGTGTAAAAGTCCCAGGACAGAAGTTAGATAGCTTATGACAAGTTGTACAATGTGTGGTCTAGTGAAGTGAAAGGTGTATCTAAGAACAGATACAGGAGAGTTATCACTTAAATAGTTAAGTAGGGTATAAGGGCTACAATATTTAGGGGGATCAGAGACTAGTATTCAGTCAATGAGTGCTTGGGATATGCGAGTTGTTGGTACGAGTGGGTTCAGAGATTAATTGTGTAAAGCCATGTAAGTTAATGCAAGAGGCAGAATTCGGAGAGGAAAAAGCCAGTTAATACATCTCCAAGTAGGATGGTTTCCTTTGGAATATGATGAGAGAGGTAGGAAAGAATACTTTCGAGCAGGGGAATGTTATCCCAAAGAGGAATTTAGACAGCAGCTACAGACAGTAGCATAATTATTTAGTTTAAAATTATCTACAAGAATTTCAGCAGGTAGAAAGGCTGGAAGAGATTTGTTAAGATCTGTAGAAACTATGTGGCTGGAGTCGAGAATGGCAATTCCACCCCCTTTTTTCTTTTGGCGAGCTAAGCAAAGTATATTATAAACAGGAGGTAGAATATCTCTATCTGGATTTTGTGGTTTCATCCAAGTTTCTGTTAGAGTGACAACGTCAGGGGTATGACAGGGGTATGAATAGAAATCCAAGCATGGAAATCATTGACCTTAAGTATACCTCTAACAAGTAAAATGAGAAACTTTTTTTGGAAGGGTAAAATCACCTGGGTCGGGAAAAGTAGTATTACCAGGAGAGGAGGAAGGGAAAGGACCTGGCTGAGTAACGATTATATTTGCATGAGTAGTTAAAAAGGTATTTAGTTTTGCTTTTGTAATGAATCCTATGGGTCAGAGGAATTACGACCTTGGGAGGAGCAGTATTTAGTGAAAAGACAGAACAAGAGCTGGGAAACAGATGCTGTGGAGATAAGATGTCATTAGTAAGAGTGTAGGATCACTGCGCACAGGACTTAACTGGATATTATAGGAGGTAAGAAAGTGAAGTAGTAATGGAGGCAAATAGAGAAAAATGCAAGTAGAGAAACTCATTTAATGGGAAGTAATTATTAAGACAGGAAAAAAAAGAAAGAGAATATTAAACTAGTCTAAGACCTGTAAGAAAGTAAGAGGAAATAGAAGATGTCACCAGTAGGAGGAGTAAACAGGAGTTAGTATAAATGAGAAGCAAAAGGAAAATTTGTATTAAACTTTGTACTTATTTGACACTCGGTCATTGTTTCATTTTTGATGAAATCTTTGACAAGTTCTGGTACCCTTGAAAAGTGTAAGCAGGGGCCTGGGAGATGGACCATTTACATGCTGCCTATGTCTATTAGAGACATAGGTGCCAAACCAGGGATGACTTGCCTGCTCCCTATCGAACAGTCCAAAGTACACTTGAATTGGGTTATCAAGAGACTGCTTCACATGGATGGAGAGCCTGCCCCAGAGAAAGCGTAGTCTCTGGGATACATACCTATCTCTCCAGCAGGTCCTATTTTTATCACAGGCAGAGTTTAAAGTCTTTAGAAAGGGTAATTCCGGTGTCGTTTATTTTGCAGACAAGCAGAAAGTCTACAGAATCAGACAGGTTCAATGCAAACTTCACCCCCTACACCCCCAAAGGCCCTTCCACATCCCCGATACTTGTCTCACACCTCACATCTCTGCAGAGGCCCTATCCAAGCCAAAGAACACAGGTTCCATGGGACCGGATAGCATCAGAGGATGTATTCTGCAGCATCTCCAGCAAGAACTAGCTTAGTCATTGAGCAACACCCTATTCAACCACAGCGTAATTGCAGGCTTCATTCCAGCAGAGTGCAGAACTGCCATTGTCATCCCCTTGCACAAAGGTGGTGCCACTACCTGGAAACTATTGCCCCATTAGCCTGACAAGTCTGAACTGTAAAACCACGGAGCGTATTATTACGGATCTCAAAAACAAGGACACAGGCAATCTCCAAGCACATGACCCCACCCAGTTCGGATTCATCAAGGACAGATCTTGCCTGTTCAACCTGGTTGACTTCTTTGAGACTGTCACCAAGGCCCTAGATGAGGAAAGGTCAGTACATACAGCTTACTTTGACTTGGCTAAGGCCTTTGGCACAATTCCCCACTTGGGCATCATCGAAATGCTAACACAACTTTGTGTAAATCCCTATCACATCAGGTGGGTGGGCCAACTGATTTACCAATAGGACCCACAAGGTCAAATTAAACACCTCCACCTCTGACAGCAGACTTGTCATTAGTGGTGTTCCCCAGGGATCTGTCCTAGGACCCCTACTGTTTGGCATCTACTTTTCAGAGGTCCAGGCAAAGACAAAAGGTCTGTGGCTGACCAATTTCCAGATGACTGTAAATTGTGTTCTATCAATGACTCCCCAAATGGGTCTCACAGCAACAAATGACTGGTGCCAAAGTCATGGCCTTAAGTTAAATGCAAAAAAATATATATTATCATGCCATCTGCAAGAACAAGGCCCCTACTGATTGCCACATTAACAGCAACCCCCTAAGCACA
>NC_056732.1:1062600394-1062607694 GCF_019279795.1 Protopterus annectens
GGAAAAGCTCACCAAGACTAACAACTTGCTGTGGGGGAAAGGTTAGTTTGCTTTTGATTTCTTGTATTTTGCATTACTTTATTGCCGTCTTCTATGTCATACACTGAGACTTGTTTTCTTTACACTGTTTTACTTGTACTCTGCTTTGAATTGCATATTAAAACTTGGAAAGAGACCACAGCTCTCTCTTGAGTCACACATTAGAACAGATGAGTCGCACAGAAATCAGAAAAGGTCAGACAAGGTTAATTATCTGTGATCTGAGGGTGGAGCTAGGAGATAAACCTTCTACTTAAGGGATAAAATAAAACATTTCAAAGCTTTACTTGAAAAGCTCACCAAGACTCTGACAACTTGCTGTGAGGGAAATGTTAGTTTGCTTTTGATTTCTTGTATTTTGTATTAACTTTGTTGCCTACTATTTTGTATACTGTGATTTGTTTTCTATACACAGTATTTTACTTGCATTCTGCTTTGAATAACATATAAAAACTTGGAAAGAGACCACAGCTGTCTCTCTTGTGAGTCACAGAATTATTTTTCCCACCCTCTCACCATGTTGCTGCTGAGTTCTTAAACACAACTGTCTTTCTAGTTGCCTGCCCCTTATGTTAATTTGACCACATATCTCCTTTACTCTCCACTTTCACTGGCTGTTGTAAATAAGCAGAAAATTATTTTGTAAAATCACTCCCCTTCAACTATTTAAATTTCTTCACCATCCCACTGTATTCCATAGAACCAGAAAACAAAAATGCCCACCCCCTTTCAATCTGTCTTGCTCTTTTAAAAATTAGTGGCTTTACAATTAGACAGCTCAAACTTCAGTTAACCCCTTTTCATATCTAACTGCTTAGTGCAAACCCATTTTTTTCAACTTACCTTTGAACATATACCGCAAGACCATTAGTTACAGAAGAGCCTACATTCTGCCTCTCAGAAGTCATCTTGGGATTTGTGCTTCTGTTTTATATTGATGACAGAAGGAGCACAAGGACATTACTTCCTGGAGACAGGTGATCACTATAAAGCCTAATAACTGCTTCATAAATGACAGCTTAGAATTTGTGCTTAAATTCTGCTCCTGGTGAGAGAAGGAGCAGAGTGTATAGAGTCCAGACTGTATCTTGTTGGACAGCGAGTGTCTGTGCTTAACTTTCCTAAACAGTCTGGTTGCTATTTAAGGCACCTACCAGGAAAAGGCTACAATTAGCCTATAAACCCTTGCATCATCTAGGACAATACTGTGGAACATCAATCAGACCAAGGTCTACTTTTCATCTTGGGATTGGTGCTAATGTTTTGCTTCTGGTGAATTAGCAAAGGAGCAACGAATCCCGGCAGAGTGAAACTGTAGTGAGACCAGCACTAGTAGTAGCCTAGCATTAGCCAGTCATGTGACTCCTCTCGCCATCATTCTTGACAAGCCAATTCTTTGTTTTCAAAAAGTACTGCTTTATTTGTTTCTAACTTCAGATTATCTGCCTAAATACTTCATCCTTAAATTTTGAGGGTCTGCGTATTAGCGTCACCTCCAGTGTTTAGCCGTGTCCTGTACAGATTCAGACACTTTGAGTGACATTTTTCTGGCAAAAGCATAAGTGAAATGTCTCCAATATCTAGTTGCACGCAGGACAACCAGTCTGCGGTGAGTAGCACTGTCCCCAGAATTGCAAACCAAATACTCCTGACATAACTTGATATTCTCACTTCAGCTATCTAAATTAATAAAAAAAAAGTGCGTGTTGCCATAGATATGAACTTTCCCATTATCTCTGTTGCCAGCTTAGTGGATATGGGCAGCCTGAGGCAATGCAGAAACTGCCTCATGTTTACAGACAACCATTTAATTTTCAAACAAGCTAATATGGTACGAGAGAGATGTATTTACACAATGTCACTGGAGGCAAAGCTCTCAAATAAAAGTACTCCTATTGTCAATAAAGCTGTCAGTAATAGACACTGCACCCATCATGCACAATTCAAAATAGACATATAAACCCACATTTACTGAGGCATGTAAATGTAACCTTCCTAAACCACAAAGACCTCGAAGACAAAGTACACAAATACCCTCAGCATTCCCAGCACGCTTTCAAAACACCCACATCAACACATACAGCTACATCATGGAGCCTTTACCTTTAAGCTCATAAGGCAGGCCACCACACAATCCAAAATTCTGGTCACTGGAGACTCCATCGTGACACACTGATGTTCTTATCACCAGGTTGAGCAAGGGGAAAGTCACGGTCAGTTGCTTATCAGGGGTTAGGATCCACCACATTATGCACACACTCAGGTCATTGGACCACAAGTACCAGTATGACTCAGTCAAAGTCCATGTGGGAGTAAATGACCCGAGACATACCTCCCTAGACTACATGAAGAGAAACATCATGGAGCTGTCAGAATGTGTCTCATGATGGTATAAGCCTGGCAGTGAGCAGCATTTTACCTTCTCCAACGATGATGCAACAATATGAACAAAAGATAATTGACTTGAATAGTTTCTGGTGTCATTCTAAGGGGGGTGCAATATTTGTCATCTTGGAAGGAGATGGTCAACAGACCAAGCTGCTTTGCCAGGGATGGTCTGCACCTCTCCCCTCTAGGCTTTTGAATATTAGCCAAAACATTGTTCCCCCCCATAGTGCCTTTTAAAGGCAATGCCAAACAAAGTACTTCTGACATAGCAAATCAAAACCAAGAAAATCTAAAGGTACTGTTCGATGGTAGGAGTCTAAACAAAAAACTCCACTCCCTAAAAGCTCTCTTCACCCTAAAGAATGCTGATGTCTGTGTGGTCACAGAGGGCACACTTAACAGTGCAAGATTATAATGCCTTCCACACACAGACCAGCAACTACACAGACAAGGACTAAAGGTGGAGGTGTCTCTCTATTTACATCAAAAATAAATATACCGCAAGGCTGGTCAAACAGGCCAATGCACTTGAGCTGCTCCATGTTCAAATCCTCATAGGCAAAATCCAATACCACTTCCTTGCCAGGTATAGGTCCCCCTCTATGACCCAGGAATCCCATACCATGTACATAAACTTGTCAGAAACACTAACCATCCAACCCAATACTGTATTCATGGGCGACTTTTATTACCAGACTATTAACAGGGAATCCTATAGGACACCAAATGTACAGGCACAGAGATTCCTGGATTTTGTAAACACAAAATCCCTGAACCAGATATAGTCAGTACACCAACCAGGTGTGTACTCATATTGGATCTGGTCCTCACTAATATGGGAGAGTGTTGCACACCCCCTACTGCAATGTCTTCCCTGTAAGGTCAGACCACAAAATGGTCTGCTTTGAAGTAAAAATAAAACCTGGACCCCCAGCTAAACCTAGAATATTCAGAAACTACTCTAAGGCTAACCTCCTACTATTAAAGGATAACCTGGCAAAATTTCAAGCCCCCATAAACCCTGAACACTGCTGCCTATGCAGAACTGCTCACAGAAAACCTGTACAAACATGCTAATAGTTGCACAGAGACCATTTTGTACCCACCAGGAAGAAGTGCAGAATGAACTCAAAAAACAAGCCACCCTGGTGGAATCACAAAATCATTCGGCTGTATAACAGAAGGAAGAAAATCACAGCAAAAATTAGGAGGTGCAGCACCTAGAAGGGTAAAAGCACTCTCAAACTAAACAAATATCTCAGAGGACAAAGTCTACCAAAGCCAAATTTGAGGTGAATTTGGCCTCCCAGGCCAAGGACAACCTTAAGGCATTCTTTAGCTATGTCCACATCATCAAAGGTAATACACAATTGTGTGCAGAGCTCATTGTAAATGAAGCCACCTATACCGAGCCAAAAGATATAGCAAACCTACTGGCTGATAAATTCAGCTCCAACTTTACCCCTCTCTCCTTCAGCATTCCCTCAGGAAATAACATCAAATACAATTCCCCCTGCTATTCTAGGTTCATAGATTAGTACTAGGCTAACTGCCCTTGTGGGCCATTTTCAGCCTAGCCAATTACCCCATGTAAGAATCAAACCCTGCAACTTATGCTTGTAAGGTAAACACCTTAACCATTATGCCAACCTCCCAGGTCCTTAATGCTCTCTCTAAGGCCATGAAAACTGTATCAGTGTGACCAGACAGTATCCCAGGATGCCTTCTAAATAGCATGAAACATGACCTATCACGGTTTCTGGAATTGCTACGTAACTATAGCCTCCAAACAGGCTTTGTACCCCATGAATGGAGAACAGAAACAGTCACCCCTCTACACAAAGGTAGGCCATCTAAAGACCCTGTAAACTACAGAGCCATTAAGTTTCACTAGTCTTATATGTAAAGTCATGGAAAGGATTCTCATTGAAATGATCAGTAGTGATATAGTAAACCTCCAGACATCGGACCCAACCCAGTTTGATTTCAAGGACAGATCAGGCCTACTCAACCTGGTGGATTTCTTTGAGATGGTCACCACAGCAATGCATGAGGGCAAAATGGTTCACGCTGCCTACCTTCATCTGGCCAAGGCATCTGACACACTAACCCACTCGGGCATTGTTGACAAACTCAAGAAGTTCGGTACAAACTTGTATGTCACCAAGTGAATACCCAACTGGCCCACAGCAGGACCCAGGAAGTTAGAACTGGGGATTCCACCACTACAAAGAGGCCAATCACAAGTGGAATTCCTCAGAGATCAGTCCTTGGGAGAGCTCCTTTTTGGCCTTTACCTCTTTGAAGTCAAGGCCGATATCCATGGTCTCTGGCTGACTAAATTTGCAGATGACTGCAAATTAGGAGCCATCACCGAATCCCACACTGACAAATGTTTTCTAGGAGAAGCTGACACAGACAAACTGGTGTCAGAGCCATGGACTAAAACTAAATGACAAGAAATGCATAAGAGTATCCCCTTTGGTAAGTCAGCCACTCTGGTAACTATCATATTGGCAGCACACCCTTAGAGTTGACAAAGTAGCCGGGGACTTGGGGACACATATACATAGTAATCTAGCTTTGACCATCACATGTCTGCAAGAGTTTATCATTCTATGTTCCACAACTTATAAACAAGGGTATGGCATCCAAGTCCAAAGAAGTCATTGTTCCACATTATTCAGCATTCATCAGACCTATCATTCAGTACAATGCCCCCTTGGTATGTACCAAACCAGGAACCAGGCACATCCAACAACTTGAACGTCCACACAGGTTCCTCACTAAAAGAATACAGGGCTTAAGTAAAATGTCCTATGACAGACCACCTCAAGGCTCTACTCCCTGTATTCTGTCTCCTACAGGCTTTAAGGGGAGATCTATATCTGACATACAGGGCACTGTCAGACCCCACTCCAATGACTTCCTGCATATCTGCAAAACCGTCAGCACCACAATTACCAATTCTAAAGGCTTAAACCTTGCCTGTGACATAAATAGGACCTGGTGGAGATAGAGGTATGTAATCTCAGAGATTACCACATCCCTTGAACAGGTTTCCCATCCATGTGATGCAGAGTTCCTCCCTAACACAATCTAAATGCAACCTGGACAACTGGATGTGGAACAGGACATTAATCCCTGGTTTGGCACCTATACCTCTAAGGGACACAGACATCCTGTTAATGGTTCATCTCCCAGGCCCTAGCTTATAAATGTTTCATCTCCCAAGTCCTTGCTTATACTTATCAAGAGTATCAGAACTTGTCAGAGATTTGGGATGCATGGCTAGGCTTAAAAAAGCCCTTGTGGTTGTTAGCCTAGTAAATGCCTAAGAACCTATAAGCCCCCAGGTTAGGGAAGAAAGTGCAAAATCTTATTTTGGAATAAATGTGTTTGTTTGCACCAGTTACAGTGTGCAACCAAGTTTCTTTCTACTTCCAGGGCGTTCCATTATATTTGGTTCTTAGTTTTGTTTAGTAAGCCCAATTTCTTGTTTATAAACTGAAGCTTGTCTATTCTGATAACATGGAGATCCATTAGTCAGAAATTATGGTTAGCAATTGTGGCAACAGGAGACCAAACACCCACCCCCACTCATCCAGGAACCTTGTCTGAAAAATTATCTTGAAGGCCAGGGTATGGTTTTATGGGGTTGGAGAAGGAGGAGGCTGGTGTAACCACAGCTGGTCCCTGCTGAGTTTGAACCCCATGTTCAGTCCTGTCCTCCTGATGCCACAGTTTCTTCTGTGTGGCCTTGTTAACACCAAGCTGTTTCCCTTGGCTCCAAGAGTAGGGCCTTTGCTTGAAGGGTAATTACTGTTATATTTGGAAATGGGAGAGTGCAACTTAAACTTCACAGACTCCATGGTCTTATCTCTATCCTCCAGCTTTTATAAGTACATTACATGCCAGCTCAGAAGAGGAATTCCTTACCTAAGGGTACTTTTAGAAACTGCACTTTTACATTTTCAGAAAAGGACCATGTCTTTAGCTAGGAATACCTCTTTGCAACTGATCATGCTGTGGTACCCACTTGCTGCTTCTACAGCATGATTTCCTACATTTGAAATAGTTTACATCTGAGTGAGCACGGAAGCTTTCAGACTCTCATTTTATCCCATAACCCTGTCAACAGTTGCTTGAGGACATATTCCTGTTATTTTAGAATACGTGTCTGGCAGGGTATTACCTGAATCTCAGGATTGCAGACTTATTTACTTATTGGTATTTATTTATGAGGAAAGTCCGACTGAACAGTGCCCCTTTTCAGAACAGGACCAAGGATAAAAGCTCCATTACACCATCATGGATATCACTTGCTTTATTTCATTTACATCAGTTTCATTCATGAGCAAAAATTAAAGTCTTCAGACAGCCGTGACATTAATTACCTTATCTGCAAACAGTACTGATTAAAAATAACAGTTACTTGGGTTGTATATGAATAATTTTTTTTAAACACAGGGAGGTATATGGGAGTTGCAATTATCAGTATGTATAGATTTTCAGATTTTAAATAAGATCATCTGTTAATATAAAGGGGTGGCCATGGTGATACAGCAATTAGGGTTGTCTCCTCACAGAAACAGGTTCTCCGGTTCAATTCTCAGCAAGGGTGCCTTCTGTGTGGAGTCTAAATGTCCTCCCTGCAGTTGCGTGGGTTTCCTCCAAGTGCTCTGGGTTTCCTCCCACATTCCAAAGACATGCAGTAGGTGGACTGGACACACTATACTGGCCGTAGGGTGCGAGTGTGTGTTTGAGTGAGTGGTACACATGAACTACCAAGGCGGGTCTAGCCACACAGAGGGGTGAACCACATCAGGGGGCAGTAACAGCTAAATAAAACCCAAAATCCCTTTTTAGGAAA
>NC_056732.1:1062608194-1062655761 GCF_019279795.1 Protopterus annectens
GTTGGGAGTGGGGGGGTCTTCAAAAAAAAAAATCAGTGGAAATCTATCAGTGAAGGCCTCAGAGGGGCCAGTAATAATTCAAACTACCTGCAAAGTGAAGGAGAGAAGAGACAGCAAAGTTTATTAAGGTTGGGAGTGTGTCTTCACATTGACTTGCTGATTAGTAACTAGTTTGTGCACAGATTAGAGTAGGGAGATACATTAGCAATGAAGGGGAATGTATATAGATGCAAATAAACAGGTGGGCCTCCAAGTGATACAAACTAAGGCAGAAAGCACTGAGAGGGCTGCTTGATGGTTAATTTAGTCACAGGAATCTGAATTAAATGTATACTGTCTAATGGACAGTTAGGATTACTGCATTAGCTGGGGGGGGGGAGTAGGAAAGTGCTTGCCCATTGTTAAAGGTCCATGTTACATGATCTACAAGAGGATAATACAAGAGGAGTATACAGCTGGCTAACTTGGGTAAAAGTAGAGGCAACCTCATGGGGCAGTGCATCTCAATGAGCAAACTAGATGGTTCTTGTGCAACTAAGAACTGAGGAAATTTCAAATGTAGTTTTGTAGTAAAACTTGAATTCTAAGTGCCTTTGTCAATACAGGGCACTATTAACAGCTGTGCAATGCCAAGGCGTATACAAATGCAACAGCTTTATGCAGGCTTATAAAGCCAGCAAACGAGCAAAAAATAGTCCCCATGGCCAATTACAGTAAGCACATTCTAAGGCTTCCTTGGTGAGTTGCAATTTAGAATGAGACCGAGCTACTTTCCACTGCCACTGGAGTATGTTTTTAACCCTTCTAACTGTAAATCACTACAAGAGCCTGGAACCGCAGTAAATGATCTACATAAGCAGTAATCCAAGTTGAAATGGTAGGAATTAATCAACTTGCCCAGTAACTCAAGCAGTGAAGGCAGAATTCAAAAGTTTAAATACAAATGCAAAAACAATAGTAATCTTAAATGATTTGAAGTGCACTTTGCACCCTGTTTCACCAGAAGCAAAACAGTATCACTGTTTCCAACCTGCTTCCTGAGTAGTAGTAACCCAGATGTTTATGGGGTTCAGTATACCGGCTAGTATATTTTCTTAGTAGATACCCCAGGTACAACCTACAGCAGCTGGACACAACAGAACACCAAGCTGACAAAGTCTTTTAAAAAGGTTCTCAAGAAAGCTGCAACTGGTCCACTCAGTAAAGCCCCATACACATGACACTGTTGGAGACCAGCAGGATCCAATGCTTCCTTGTCCCTTCTGTCACCAGCAGCAAACCAGAATTATTAATCCTGAGCTGATTCCTGAGAAACAGTTGCTAGGTTCACCAGTGATAGCAGAGTCCCAGGTGTTACAGATTTTAAAAGTAAGGTGGAAAAAATCATTAATACTGTGCAATATGGAGCATGTACTAAGTGAGTGGGATGGAATGAAACAGAAAACTCCAAGCTTTAAGAAACTAAAGGGAGGGCCTTCCCAATTGATGTTTGTCAAGTAGAATGAATGGATAAAATGAGACCAGGAGAATCATCCAAAGTCATATTTACAGTTTTACCTTCACTTTCGCTAATCCACTTATTTACAAACTGCCAGTGCACATGCAGGCGCAGATAGAGGTACACACACACAAAAACGCCCACATATATATGCACACACACACACACACACACACACACACACACACACACACACACACACACACACACACACACACACACACACACACACACACACACACACCTGGAGGCAAAAGCTAGATCCTTCACTTTTCAAAGCATTGTGTTAGATACTTCCGATTTTCAGTACAAACCTCCAACAAAAGCTCATCATCCTTTCAATCTCCTGCTTATCTGTATGAATCTCCCACTGCAGAGTGGGTAATTAACTTTGTGGGGGGGGGGTTGCCACACCTAACCCTCGCAAAAGTGGAGGTGCAACTGTACAGGGAAATAAAGGACCATAGTCTTATTGTGAGTTTGATTTTATATGTGTATGTATGTATGTATATGTGTGCGTATATATATATATATATATATATATATCTATATATCTATATATATATATATATATATATATATCTATATATCTATATCATAAATTCGAATGAAAACTCCGAAGCACAAAACTTCGAACTGGAAAGTTCGAAGTTCAAAAACGTCGAAACAGAGATTGCCATAGAGTGCAGGAAGGGAAGATTTCCCTTTACTGCAGTGTAGTGCGATCTCGGAGTTGGTATATTTAAATAGATGCATAGAGCATTTTTTTTATTTTGGTTTAGTGTTTTTTTATTTTACATTTGATGTCAGATTTCGAGCTTTGAAGTTCGAAGTTTTGTGCTTTGGACTTTTCAGCATTCTACTTTGATATAGACCATATATGGGTCTCTAGGACATATGCTCGACTAGCATATGTCCGATTCACAAAACATCGAACACACATACACAAAAGTGCTTAACATCGAAAAACGCTTCAGTGTATGTGTAGTTCAAAAAAAAAAATCTAAGTTTCTGCAGTGGGGGCACCTCCCACACCACCCTACTTTATTATTCTCACTCCAAGATCGCACTACAGTGGGGAAAAGGGAATTTTCCCTTACCAGAACTGTAATCCAATCTACGAAACAGGCACACATACATGGAAGCGCTTGTCGATGTTAAGCGCTTTCGTGTATGTGTGTTCGATGTTTTGTGATCCGGACATATGCTAGTCGAGCATGTGTCCGGATCCCATATACATATATATATATATATATATATATATATATATATGTGTGTACACCTACATACGTGTGGTTTTTATATATATAATGTGTGTCTGTATGTGGTATATGTATGTGTGTTGCGCAAAACAATGTTTTGTATAGCAGAGGTGGGCAGCTGAAAAGCCACCAAGTTTGAAAGTACAATAGAGATGGGGCTGTTGGTTGGAAAAATCAAATGTGCTCAGACACTTCAACTATATAAGAAATCCTGTTTCTTAGCTCCTCCCAGTAATTAGCTAGATTTGGTTCCTTTGCCATCAGTGTATAGAAAATAAATTATTTTCTAACTGGCCCTAGCAAAGAACTTTTAAACTCCCAAGAAAAAAATTTTGAGGTAAAACAAAATAAAAAAAAAAAACAGCAAGTATTCAAACTTAAATTTAATAAATCCAATCCAATATTAAGTGCAGTCAGACAACTGCAGAATCGCACAGCGCTTCAGCTTAAAATCTAGTTTTAAGAGCCTCAGTAGATTATCTCCTGCTCAGATAATTTTCACAAACTACATGCAACCTCTACACTGTTTTGAAAAGTGGCTAACATCTAACCAAATTCTGCTTAACCCCCCCAAAAAAAAAAACAAACTCCTCTTCTTTCTACCAAAAACACTTGAACCTTTAAAATTCAGTTTCACTATCACATCCCTAAACAACACTACAATTACTGTCAAAACTCACACTAAACTGTTTGGTGTAACAGTATATGACCAACTCAAATTCGACTTCCATATTCAACAAAGTATTTAAAAAAAAAAAAAAAAAACACCAGAAATTAGGACTACTATATAGACGCACAAAATTCCTATCAGAAAAATCCAAACCCACCATTGCTCAGGCTTTCCTGCTCCCCACTATGTTCTGGGCTGCCCCCTATCCTCACCATCCTTCAGTCCAACCAACTTTAAACTGGAGCTCACATACAACAAAGTTGCTAGATTTGCTGCTAAAATGCCCTGTTGATCTCACCTCTGCTAGTGCCTATCTCTAAAAAGCCTCTAATTGGCTACAGTTCCATCATCAACTCCTTCTACCTCAGCTGTACCTAACTCATTCCATTCTTAACTACCTTTTCTCTTCCCAGAGTCTGTCCACTGTGGTATCTTACTGTACTCCAAATTGAGCTCTTCGAAGCTCACAACAGAACCTTCTCGAGGTGTATTTGCCTAAGAAGAACATTGGCAAACTCCCATACAGCCACTCCTTAGCACACACATGGAACAAATTACCCCATCATGTACGTTCCATTACCAGCATGAATTTCTTTAAAAAAGAGCTAAAACTCCACCTGCTAAACCAATGGTCTTGCCCATGCCATGATCCCACCTAAACTCCCTACCAGTCTGTCTTCCAACTCCCCTCATCTCCTTTGTACACTAAATGTTACTGCACTCCCACTTTCTGTATTGCCTTGGGAGTCTTTCTTCTCACTGTTGAATATTGTTGTGTACTACTTTGTATATATTTTTGTTTTATGCTGAAAAATATTATTGCTGACTATTTTTGATTTATTCACCTACACTATATGTACTAGGTCACTGTTGAACATTGTTTCCCTACTTCTTTGTATAGTGATTTGTTTTATACTGATTTGGATGTATTTCATGTATACTTTAGGTACTAATTTGTAGATAGCCTGCCTGAAATTGTATCTGTCCATTCTAGATTCATCTAACTTTACTGTATTACACCTTTTATACTAAATTGTATACTGTAATATTTGAGTAACTTTGGAGCTTTTCTCCTCAGGCCTCCACTGAAAAAGGGCTTTCAACCCAGTCAGACTAACCCTTTCAACAAATGTGAAAATAAAGTAAATAATAAATTGCGATATGAAGTGAGGGAGAACTACTCTTATGGCATACGCATAGAGAAAATCAGTGAAGAGAATTTGATAGAAATAAGGAAGGAACTGAAGATGGAAGAGTAAGGAAGTACGAGGAATGAAAACGTACTTGTTCACATTTAGGGATATAGTTTATCGTAGTTTGAGAAAGAAGAGAGACAGATTTTTAACTAGAAAGTCTTTCAGAGTGGTTTTGAAAGATGGGAGGGACAGGGTATTGACCTGATGGATAACAGGTAGGCAGTTCCAGGCCCTAGCAACCTTGTATGAGTACAGACCGTGTGCAGCAGATTTTTATAGGTTTGTAGACATACAAGAGCTTTTGGTCACTGGATCACAATGACTGATTGGGAAAGTAGTTGTCTAGAATATTTTTTTAGTGCTGGACAGGCAGATGTATGTAGATACTTTTGCAGATGGTACAATGCTGTGTAATGTTAAGGATGCGGTTCTAACCAATTTAGGCATTTTAGTGCTATACAGCACTGGGTTCTGAAACAGGTGTTTGCTGCAAATTTAGCAACTTTGTTATAGAATTGTCCTAGTTTTAATTTTTGTGAAGCCTTGAGGTTAGTAAGGATGGAAGCGCCATAAAGAGGTGTGGGTAGGAGATACCCAGTGGCAAGTGTAGTTTTCGTTGCATCGGTGAGAAAGCTTTTGGCTCTGTAAAGCTTTCCTAGTTTTTTATGAGTTTTTCTCGTGCAGTTTTGTATATGCAGGTCTAATGTAAGATTATCATCCACCATCACACCTAATAATTTGGTATGAGAAGCGACTTCAGTGGTCATATTATCTATCAAGAGAGAATACTTTAAATTTAATTTTTTCATGAAACAGGGATTTGGGGAAAATAGTAGTAGTTTGGTCTCTTTTGGGTTGAGCACGATTTGCGAGTTATGAAGCCACGTTTCAGTAGCTGCTAAGCTTCCTGAGTAATTTTTTTGAGGTGTACCATGTTGTCAGATGTGCAAATGAGAGTGAAGTCATCTTTGTATTGTCTTAGGGTGTCCTATTGTGTGGATGTATAGTGTGTGATGGTGAAAATGTTAAAAAGGAGGGGACCAAGGATAGAGCCTTGTGGTATACACCAGTGGTGTCTGGGGGGGGGGGGGTAAGGGGAGAATATGAGAGTGCCATTTTACTGACTGATACCTATTGGACAGGTAGCTTTTGAACCACAGAAGAGTGGACTGAGAGAGGCCTAGTGAGGACATTTGAAGTAGAGGTTTGCTGTAACAAACTGTATCAAAGGCTTTAGGCCAGTCTAGAAATAAGAAAGAGACTAGTTTGCTGTTCTCTCTAGCTTTATTTGACAGTATCTATATATGTTAGAAGGGCAGTGCTAGAACTATGGGAAGGGTGGAAGCTATGTTGTGTAAGGGTTAAGTTTTTCTTGTGGGAGACTGTCTAGAAATTGATTTAAATACATTTTTCAAGTATTTTGTGAGGGGAGATAAGATTTCTACAGATCTAAAGTTATTAATGTTTGTTGAATTTTCTCCTTTGTGAAGAGGGATAATGTGTGACCTTCTTCAGAGGGAGGGAATATGGGATTCTCAGACTGACCTGTTTATAAGGATTCAGGCACAACAGGCAGTGTTACTGGCTGCTATTTTAGGTACTTGCTTGGAAGGTCAACAGCTGAAGAACACTGTTTAAGTCTGAGTAGTTTTTATATAGGATGTGGGCTCAGGTTTGAAGATGAAGGTGGATGTGGTGGTATGTGGCTGATGAGTAGGGTTGGGATTAGATGTTGAGGAATCCTTGGTTAGAGATGCTTATACTATTTAAAGTAAGTGTTGAACTGTGTTGCAGTTTTGAGTGGTGAGTTATTGGGAGAGGGGTTTGGGATTAATTTTTGGCCGGGATGTAAGATTTCTTTAGTGGATGCCCAAACTTTTTTTTAGGGTTGTGTTTAGTATTATTCTAAAAGTTGTTATTGTTTGTTTGTCTTCATTTATTTGTGTTTTAGTATGATTGTGCAACATTTTGAAGTTTAACATATTGTGATGTTTTATATTTTTCCATGCTTTTTCTCTGTCCTGCATTGTCATTGTACTGGTTTTAGATTGCCAAATTGCATTATTTGTTTTTAGTCCCTTCCTTCTAGGAGAGGTAGAAGGCTATTTTGGATATTCAGAAAAGTTGTATTGAATTCATTTACAGCATTGTGTAAGGGGAGGATTGAAGTTCCAGTTAATAGATGATAGTGTAGTAATGATCATTTCTGGATTAAACTTGGAAAGGGATGTATTTTATAAATATTCCATTTAACTGGCTGTATGAAATGTCTGGTTGTATAGACTGGGAGATGATCACTGAGAGAGTCTGACATTGGACTTGTGGTGGAGTATTTCCTAATGTCTGATACTAGGGTCTAATGGGGAATTTGATGTCTTGCTACATATAATGTTTGTGGCTATTTGTTAATTAGTTGGGTGAAACCATATAAGTTCATGGTAGATGTAGGGGAGTTAGTTTATGATCAGTTATTTGACGTTCACATCACCTGGTAATATTTTTCTTGTGGAATTGTTATTGATATCCAATGTAGGATATCTTCAGTATAGCTATATTGTCGTCAGGAGGGATGTAAAGGACAGTAATACATATTTGTTTATAATTGTTTATTTTGCGGAAACCAGTAAGAATCTCTGCTGAACTGAATTTTGGTATTAGTTTGTTGTAAGGGGAAATGTGGTAGGTGCTGTGAAATATTAAAGCAATACCACCAACCTTTCTCTTTATACATTTATTACAGATGATTATATAGCCAGGAGATGTAATGGTTTTTAACAATTCAGTCAGACTTCCGGAAGGCAAAGCAAGCAAACTTTCCCCAGTGTAAAGCATATATTGTAGAAGTAATTTACAGGTAGTAAAGTCACCAGTGCTGCTAAGAGAGAGATTCCAGACAGTCTTACATTCAGAAGTTTCCACAGACTATAGCACTCCTGAGTTGTTAGAAAAACTAATTTGGCAAAGGCTTCTGCAGAAGTAAATGACCACTTCCTTAAAGTCACTTCCACTTCCTCCCTAGTAAAGGATTTATTAAATTTCTCTTACTACAGCTTCAGTCCTACCATAGAATTTGGAGAGCAATACATTTCTCTGTTCCCACAGCCACTTTTGTATGTCGGGTCATACCAAATCAAGTCAAGACTTAGCATCTTGTTTGTGTAGTCTAGCCATAGACTACATTACATGCACAGTCACACAAATCAAGTAAACTTAAGGGTGACAAATTTTATTACCATCATCTGCTTCTAAACAGGATTTTAAAAGTATAGCTTTTTAAACACCTGAATTTCTCTATGATGAATGACTTTAAGCAGCTCTTTCCTTTACCATTCTGATGTCCTGTTAGGTATATGCTGAATCTATCATCCAAACAACAAACTGCATCCTTTCAAAAGGATAATGCAGTAGGAGACATCCTAACTAATCTGACCTTAAGGTTACCCATGGAAGTGAAGAAAGTATGTTCTAATAGAAATATGATCTAGAGTTATTTGAAAAACTGTTTATCCTTAATGCAACTGTTTTATATTAAAGGTGATTGGAGTCAAAATGCGATTTCATGTGAAAGAAGTGATGACACAAGTGTGAGCTTACATTGCTGTTATTCATTGATGAACAAGGGTGTAGTTTGGTAGATTTTTCTGAGCACATCTTAAAAATTACAGCTTCTAGAAATACTTAAATATCTGTATTTTATATTTCTAACTGAGTTGCTTAGAGACAGAAATACTCATTTTCTTTCTTATGGTTGTGGAGGCATATAGTGTGTGTGTGTGTGTGTGTGTATGTATATATATATATATGTATATATATATATATATATATATATATATATATATATATATATATATATATTATTTATTATTTATTCATTTTACATTTGTTTACCGGGATAGGCCAACTGGATACATGTCCATTTTCAGCGGAGGCCCGGGGAGAAAAGCTCCACAAAGACAAACTTACATAGATTACACAGAAGTTGGCAAACTGTTATAAAAACAAAGTGATTATATACAATGGGTTAGTAGTGTTCCCTAGTAGGGACTCACAATTGTCATGGACAGACAGTTAAAAGTAAGAGACATCAGACTGGAAGCAGAGCTTGGTGATGTAGTTACAAGTTATGATAATTGCAGAATATTCTTTTAGTTTTTAACTTAATCAGGGTTGGTACATGGGCATAGCCAATTGACTTTGAGATGCTGTTTGAGGTTTTTTTTTTTTTTTGAAGAGACTTTTGGAGGATTGTAGGGTTATATAGTTTGGCAACGAATTCCAGGTTTTGCCAATGAAGTTGGCAAACAGGGATTCACCAGCAGAGTTATTAGCTTTGTGGGTTTGGACCAGTAGTTTATCGGCTGACCGTAGGGATCTTAGATTGCTATATGGCTTAATATTTTTAAGTGAGGGGGTATTCTCAGGGTGGTACAAAATTGTGTGCACTGTTAAGAGTTGATTGAATTAAGCTGGGCAGTTCTAGCCACTCTAGTTGTTTAAGGTTCTGGTAGTGGTGGGTTCTTTAGGTGGAGCCAGTGTTGAATCTGACAATATGATTCTAGCTATGGGACAGCTTACCTAGTTCGGATTTGTTGAGGTTTGAGAGTGCAGGCGAGGCATATAAGAGAGTAGGTGTGATTGGGCAATTGCAGTCCTAGCCAATGGGGTTAAAAATGTCTTGTTTCTATACAGTGATCCAAACTTCTTATTGATAGTCTGTATGGTTTTGTTGACCTGTAGGTCAAATTTGAGATAGTCTATGATAACCCCTAGCAGTTTGGTGTGATTATCAGGGGAAATAGTGGTACCATTGTTAGATGTGACAGAGAATGAAAGTGTGGTGAATCTACTAGTGGGAGAGAAGAGTAGAAGTTTAGTTTTATTGGGATTCTGAAGTAGGCATTGATTGGTGAGCCAGTTCTCGATAGTGTTAAATGTATTTTGGGTTAAGATTTGCAAGTCGGATGGGGAGGTGGCTGAGCAGATGAGTGGAATCATCTGCGTATTGGATGCAGGTGGCTTTAGGGATAGCAGTATGGGGGTTGTTGATAAAAATAGAGAAGAGTAGTGGACCTAGTATGGACCCTTGAGGGACACCAAGTGTGAGAGGTAACTGGCTGGAGAGTTTGCCCTGCCATAGTACTGCCTGCTTGTCTACCAGTCAGGTAGGACTGGAACCACTGGATAGCAGGCTTGTTGAGGGAAATAGATTTTAGTGAAATAATGAGAAGTTCATGGTTGACCATGTCATAGGCTTTTGATAGGTCAAGAAAGAGGGCAGTGGTTAGCCTATTGTCATTCCTGTTGTGGTTTATGGCAGTAGTAAAGGAAAGGAGGGTTGAGGTGGTGCTGTGGTATGTGCTGTGGTATGGCCTGAAACCATACTGGGAGTCTGATAGTAAGTTATTCTGTGAAAGGTATTGCATTAGTTGCTTGTGTACACATTTTTCCATTATTTTGGCTAGTGGGGAAAGAATGGCAATGGGTCTATAGCTGGATATGTCTGAGGAGCTACCACCTTTATGGAGTGGGATGACGTGAGATATTTTCCAGAGGGAGGGGATAGCATTTTCGGATAAGGTTCTGTTGATGAGGATAGATATGGGATATGCAATGGCATCTGCAGCTATTTGCAGGTACTCTGCAGGGAGGAGGTCAGCAGTGAGGGTGGTAGGTTTGAGATTTTTTTAGAAGTGTTTTGATAAAACTAGTGGATATTGGTTGGAAGCCAAATTCCGGGTGATTATTAGGTAGATTAGGCATGTGGTTTAAGTTAGAGGGGGTTAGTTGATTTGCTAGGGATTGGATTGTTTCAGTTAAAAAGTTATTAAAGGCGGTAGCTATTGTCTCTGGGGAACTATGGGTGTAGTTAGCCGGGGTTGGGGTGGTGGAGTGACCTGGACAAAGTAGTTGATTTAAGCCTGCCCAGAACTTTTGAGGGTTGTTGTGGGGTTTTTGTAGGAGATTTTGCTAGAAGCTTTTTTTATCCAGTAAAATGGAATTTTTTGTATCATTCCTGAGTTGACGATATTTTAGATGGTCAAGTGGGGCTTTGGTTGTTCTCCAGCTGGCCCAGGCTCTGTTTCTAGTTTTGATTTTTGCTTTGGTATCTTTTGTGAGCCATGGTGCTGTAGTTGATCTAGTTTTTATTGTACGTGCTGGAGCATGGGAATCGAGGATACTTAGGAATTTATTGTTAAAGTGATCTATGGCCTTCTGTAATGTTAGATTTTTTTTTTAGTTTTGACCAGTCAACTGTTTTTAATTCATTTTGGAATATAGCAGCTTCAACGTTTTTCCTATTTCTATATGTTTTATATTTGGGCTGGTGAGGGTTTCCTGCCTTATGTTTTATGATATAGGTTAGACTATATATAATATATATATATATAAAATTGTATATAAAAAAAAAGAGAATTGTTTATCTTTACTTTTTGCAACATTTCAGTCCATCAGTAATGACTTGGTTCCATTACATGATGTGCATAAAGGCAGGCTGTCCATTGTGGCATCCTTTCGAAGATGGCTTGCTTCATAGAGCATCTAGAGCGTGGTTGCACACATGCTGATTTGTACCCTAATCCTGAGTCTGTTTTGTAGCATGACCACCTTAATGGAATGAGCTTAGTAACCCACTTAACCATTGTAAGAACTGGGAACTGACAGTCCAGGTACTGCATTTTTACTCAGTTCCTTCCACACCTTATCTCCTGAAATGAGGTAGAGACCACTCTCCCATATCCCCCCAGCATTTCTCCTAGTCCTGCCTGCGGGTCATTTATATGCAAGTCTGCATCGTTAAGTAAACTGCACCGCGTCAGTAACATATTCTGATTTGTGTATTTTTTGCTGGGATTCTAAATGACTTTGCATATGCAAGATCATATTCGTTATGAAACCATCTGTACAGCTGGGGATTTTCATGACTGTATCTGCATACCTGCCATCCATTAACTTAGACTTCTTGATAGACTCAGATGATACTGTTTGCATATTTGGCCATTTAACAGTTTGACACAGTATCTAATCTTAAATTTAACCTGTAAAGGAGGTGCAAGGAACATCTCATTGTCATTTTCTCTGTATGCAGGAATAAGGTATCCTGATTCTCATTGCCACGACCATCTCTCAAATTATCTGGTGTCATCTGACATCCTGCACTCAGAAACAGTGTGCAATGACTTTTCTCAGTGCAAAACCCATATTCAGGCTGTAGAATATTTGCACTCTTTTACCTAGGGAAGGGCTACACTGCAAACAGAACCGCTAGCATTCTTTTTTTTTTTGTTTACCTCATTACTAGAGTGGTGAACCATAATTTCACAGATGATGTACTGTCAAGAATATGTGAAAAGCCCCCAGCTTCTATCTGCTGCACACACAAAGTATTACTACTCTATTTTCCCTGTATGTGAGCTTCAGACAGAGCCCCCTGTTAAGTATGAATGTGATTTATATCCCCAACCCATAGCATTGCATTCTTAGATAATTACTGTAGATGAGTTTAAGCTCTAGTTTGTCAGCAGGGTCCTGTCTTTTGTCCTTTGTGTTTTATTTGTTCAGTTTTCTTCCTTCTGAGCTTGACTAGTGAATAAATGATGACCTGTGTGTTGGTCAGTCATACTGTTTGGTGTCAGTATCCATAGCATGTCTTGCCCTACTGTCTGTGCTTTTTATGTAGCATGAAGACCCGTTTGTTGTACTTCTTGGTGAGCCAACTCTGCCATCCTGAAGGCCTCACAAAAAGAAAGAACAAAAACTGCCTTAGGCAGCAAAGCCTCTGCATCATTGCAGAGAGTCCTGTGTCTGTTTAAATACCATGAAATCTATGGACTAGTGGGATTACTGTCTGTTGATCACTCTGACCCCACTACACACCCTTTTTCACTGTAAAACAATAAACGGTGACTGTAATAAAATCTTGTCTTTTGTCTTCTGGCTAGAGATCTCTCATAACACAGGGCACACATGTAACCACCCTGACCCCAGGAGTTATCTTAACATTTATTTATTTATGTATGTATTTATTTATGGTGCTAGGATGACTTTTATTGTACTGTCCAAGCACTGAAGTCTAACTGGCAGTTGCCTTAGGGGATGTGGTCACCGGCTGATTATCACCAAAGGGGAGGAAGAATAAAAATAAAGGTTCTGTACTACTGTCCACATGCAACATGGGAACATGGCTCTCAGTAAGTCCTGCATAAATCTCAACATAATCGGGGACAATTGCAGAAATAATTATGGGCAGTCGGGGACATTTAAAATATTAATTAGGATTGTTAACTTAAGACATTGACACATTAAGATATTTTATAGCTCTCTACTTATTTATCAAGTGTGATTCACCAACTTTTCTCCAAAAGTCACCAGTTTTAGGCGAGATTGAGAGACTGAGAGAATTTTGCCAAAATCAGAGAGAGTTGAGAGATATGCATGGCAAAATCCTTTTTTCCACAAAAAAAGTCTGTGGAAAGTAGTGCAAGTCTGTAAGATGCACCATGGAGAAAATGTATTCCTAATATGTCAAAATCATGAATTAAAATTGAAAACTTTCCATTTTTCAAGATAAGTCATTTTAGTGTCTTTTCAGGTGGTTATCAATCATGCTTGAAGTATGAGTAAACATGCTTTACTTTCTCTAGAAACTGACTTAAAGAAAAGCATTGAAGTCTCTAAGCATGTAACCTATGTACAGAATAGTTAGTTATTTTGTTGACCTGGCAAGTCCATCTGGGGTAGATGCACTTTTTCATCAGAGGCCCGTGGAGAAATTATCTGATATTCATATATATATATATATATATATATATATATATATATATATATATATATATATATATATATATATGTGTGTGTGTATGTAAGCAATATCCAGTAAATTTAAATTTTTCACATTGCGTGTAATATTTCATCTTGGTTACATATACATTGTTCCATACATAATTAGGTGTAACAGATGATTAATGCTAACCTTGTATCATATAATTTGTGACTAGAGGAGAAATAGAGATTATCTGTGCATTTGTATCAGGTTGCAGCTGACAAAATACAAAGAAAAACAAGGAGACAGAAAGATTGGCATGTGGGTTGAGATTAGTAAGCAGTGGTACAATAAAGGAGAGCAAGCATTAAGTAGAAGTAGGTGGTTAAGAAATGTAGAAGATAAACGTGAAAGTGTAATAATTACCATATGGGAATTTAGCATAGAGCAACTATTGTTTAATCAGAGGTATTTGTATTTTCTGCAGGTTAGGAAATGAACTGTGTGTAGAGAAATATTTTTCTACTACATTAGGAAAACCTGGAGTTCTTGCCTGCCTTACAGCTAGTAGCTGTGGAATGTCACATCTCCACCAGCCTACAAATGTTCTTAGACTCACAAGCATTTTTTGAAAAATGTAATTAAAAAAAAACATAAGACAAGCAAATGCAAATATTTTGTGAACTGCACTTTCTGTTTAAAAGTGCAAACAGCAATATGTTCATCAGAACATATTCACTAAAGTGTTAGAAATCCGTATATTCACATGCTTTACACTAGTACATTAATGTTATGAATATTTTTCTCTAAATTTTCACAAACAACTTTCCATATGACGGTTATGCAAGCTAAATGTATAGTGTCAGCTGCCCTTTTGTTCAAGAGACTTTCACATGTTGGCAATAAATTCTTTTCAGTTTGCTTGCCTGTTAAACAATTGCAGGAGACGTATGCTTTTGTTTAATAATATAAGTAGCACTATCTCTCAAGCTGTACAATTTACAGTCCAGTGATGAAAGACAATTTTCTCCAAATTCATCTAAGATTTCAAAGGATGTTATGCTGTTATTAGTAGGTTAGTTGGATTAAGAAATGTTAATGTACATGTAGAAATATTGCAGTTGTGTCCATAATTACTAATAGCCCTCTAGCTGCATCTCTAGCATAGTACATTGTACACTGGCCACAACACTATTTTTCTGTCAACATGGCATTTGACACTGTACCCTCTGTAGATCACAGTGCAAGTGTATGTCCGATATCTTTAAGACTCATTTGAGACTGTATGTGCACATATAAATCAAGACACGTACAATCTCTAGTGCCATTTTGAAGGAGCAGCCAGAGAGCGAGCATGCAATGATCACAGTTGTTGGTTTTGCATATAAGTTGCTTAAATCATAGTCAGTAAACCTGTGTAGTGATGTGTTTGTATAAAATAAAGCTGCTTAAACAGTACCCACAAAGACTTTTCTGTTGTGTCCAAGATAAGAGCGACATGGTGTCAGAACCGGGATCAAAGAGAGAAGAATATTTGGAGCCATGAGGTGTAAAGATTACAGCAGAGGTAAAACTGAGACAAAAGAGCACAAACAGAGCCAGAAAGAATCAAAGGTAATGAGAAATAGCACTAACTATTTATTTGATATGAAAGACAAAAAAAGGGGCATTACAATGGCACAAACCGCATTATCAGGCAAATGGAAAGCATGAAAAGTTTAACTAAAGTAAATGTTTAAAATAGTATTTGGTGAAGCGATTAATAGTAAAGAAAACAAGCATATTTAAAGCAAAACAAGTGTGTTTAAGGCAAAGCTGGGCATGTTTAGAGTAAACCGAGCACAAGAAAAGCATATTGGGTATAACTACAACTTACTTGTATCAAGGGCATAACTAAAGTTATTCAAAGTATCTCAAAGTATGTAAAAGTGCTTACAGTGTGAGCTTATTACTGTGCATTTTTTTCGAAGAGTTTATTGTGTGCAAAGTACAACTATTTCATGAAAAGCAGTGAAAGTATAGCCATTTCAAAAAGTTTCTTGTGCTGGATGTGTCTATTTCCAAAGTGCTGCCATTACGGAGTGCTGCTTGTACTGTAAAGAGTTTCCTAGGAAGGTACCGCTATTGTGGGGACATTTCAGTGTGCTGTATGTAGTTATTCGCAAAGTGCAATTACTTAGAAAAGTTATTGAGTTTTTAGCAACAGATGTTTGATTTATTCACAGTATGTGGTTACTTGATATGTTTCTTAAACTGATTAGATGTTTTCTTGCAAAATGTAACATTACAAGAGTATCACAGTGCTCGTGAGTTGTTCAGTCACATCATAAAATTATAAAATGTTTTTTTTTTTTAAATGATGATAAATGATTAGCATTTTTGCCTTTCCAACAATATTACAAAAGTACCAAAGCACCAGAGAAGTTTATTTTGCAAAGTCCAGTTATTTGAAGATACTACAAGTTTGTTCATTTGCATAATTCCGAAAAGCCCAAAGGGTGCAAGTTCAGCGCAGAAAGGCATTGGACAAATACTGGCATTAGTTTCTGGCATATGTGCATGTGTGTATGTTTGTTCTGATTTGCAAAACCTTTCGCTGGTGTGTGTTAATATGGCAGACTGATTTCAAAAGCCCCTACCACTTGTATTTGATCAGAATATTGCAGAGAATTGGAGAATGTTTGAGCAAGAGTAGGATATTTTTATACAAGCAGCTTATGCAGATGGAGATGCATGGACCAGGGCATTCATTTTGCTAAATCTAGCTGGGTCAGAGGCCATAGAAAGAGAGCATTCATTTGTGTATGCACCAACAGTATATGAAGAAGGTGCAGACCATCACATTGTTGTACAAGCTGAATCAAGGGAAGACCCCAAGATTTGAAGGGCAACTTCAGAGAAATGTGTAAACCCCCCCAGACGAATAATACATTAGGGAGACATTTGTTGTACATGAGAGATCAGAAACCAGGGGAAACATTTGCAATTTATAATTGACTTGAGACACAACTAAAACAAGTCAGTTTGGTGATTTAAAGGATGAGCTGATAAAAGATAGGCTTGTGTGTGGTTTTAATAGTACTGGTGTGAGAAATATTTTACTTGATAGTGATTTAATGTTGAGCAAAGCCATAGAGCTTTGTCAAATCCATGAGGTGACAGAAAAACACACAAGTATGCTTACAAGTGATGAGCATAGTTTCAGTTGGCTCCAGAGCAAATGTAGATAGTATGCAACATGTGGCAAACAAGACCAGACCTAAGCACGTGTCATCTACAGGGTTTTCAAAGAAGGCACATGGCTTTCCAGAAAGTTCTAAAAAAGGAACTTGCACCAGATCTGTGCAATACAAGCATTAATCAGCAAAACCCAAATCTATCTTTAACTGTCGCAACTATTGTGCGAATCATGAGTCTAAAAGAGAGACGTGCTTAACATTTGGTCAGCAGTGTCACAAGTGTAAAAAATGGAACCATTTCCAAAAGTTTTTTTAAATCAAGTAAGCCTCGCACAGTTGTAAAGATTGATCAAGTAGAGCCGAAGCAGTCAGCTTTCTTATGTACATGGTGTATCAGTGCTTGGTGAAAGAGTTGATACAGTGAACTTATTAACAAGAAGTGAAGTGTTTTGTACTGTCCGGATTAATGGAAAATCCATAGAGCTCAAAGTCGACACTGGTTCAAAGTGTAATATCAGTAGACAAATTTGCTAGAGTGAGAACTAGTGAACAACTCAATGTAACCAGTAGTGTGAGACGTGTTGCTTTGTGGAGGTGAAGGAATTCAAACCAAAGGTTTAGTAATGCTTTCATGTTTGGCCAAGAACTGTTGCAACTTGTTATTCTATATAGTCCGAAGACCAGTGCAGTCTGTATTGGGTCTCAAAGATAGTTTAAGAATTAATCTACTTTCTTTTGCTAAAGTAGTTCATCATGTAAGTGCATTTCCGAGTTCTAATTTCTCCGAAGCCATTTTCTCCGAGAGTGCTGATGTTTTCGATGACAGGTTGGGCAAACTTCCAGTTTTGTATTCCATGAAGTTAGACCCAGAGGTCACTCCAGTAATCATTCCACCAAAAAATGTTCTTATAGCTATGCAAGATAAAGTTATAGCTCAGTTGGATAAAATGGCGCAGCAAGGTGTGATTTGTCCAGTCACAGAACCAACTGAATAGGTGTCGTCCATGGTAGCCACTCATAAAAAAGGCTCAGACGAAATCAGAATATGCATTGTTCCAAGAGTTGTGAACAAAACATTAAAGAGACCATATCATCCCATGTGCACAATCAGAAGTTGCAGCTCTAATACCAAATGCTACTGTATTTTCTGTTTTGGACACAAAGAGTTCGTTTTGGCAAGTGATGCTGGATCACAAGTCCTCATTTCTAACTACTTTTGGCACTCCATTTGTCAGATGCAGTTTCCTAAGGATGCCATTTGGAATAAATTCTGCAAGTGAAGTCTTTCAGCGTGCAGTGGAGCAAATTTTTTCAGGTTATCCTTGTGCCATAATAGTAGATGATCTTTTGGTTGGAGGCAGTGGTGAAGCAGAGCATGACAGAAACCTAAAGAAAGTTCTAGAGAGAGCATGTGAAGTAAACCTGAAGCTCAATCCTCTGAAGGGCAAATTCAGACTTCCAGAAATTACGTATGTACTCTAGAACATTTATTTACAAGTACAGGCTTGAGACCAAGACCCGACCAAGCAAGCAGCTGTTCTTGAGATGTCAGCACTAGGCAATGTACAAGCTTTACAGCTTTTCCTGGGCATGATCAACTGTTTAGGCAAATTTGTACCAGACTTCAGTGAGTTGACAGCACCTTTAAGAGAGCTCACATGCAAAAATACTGCATGGTCATGGTTGGAACAGCGACAGAAGGCATTTGTAAACCTCAAACAGAAAATTGCCACCCCACCTATGTTAAGACACTATGATGTGAATAAACCAGTTACTCTTTCCTGTGAAGCTTCAAAATTTGGGCTAGACACGCATCTAGAACACTAACCCAAACTGAGATGCAGTATGCTCAGACTGAGAAGGATCTTTTGGAAATAGCATTTGCATGTTCCAAGTTTCATAATTATATTTATGGTTGAGCTATTCAGATTGAAACTAACCACCAAACTGTAGTTACTATTCTAAAGAAGCCTATGCATTCCACTGTAGTGAGATTGCAAAGAACTGTGCTCAGATTCCAAAAGTACACTTTCAAAATGGTCTACACAAAAGGCAGTTTGCTCTGTCTGGCTGATAGAAATACAGCAGAACAGCTTGACGCAGAGAGTTTTGACTTTGATGTGATGTCAGTGTGTTATTTTTCCACCACTAGACTTGATGAGTTAAGAGATCACACTCAGACTGATCTAATTTTACAAAAGCTCGATCACTATATTAATGTTGGATGGCCATCAAAACAATCTAGCACACCACCTGAAGTGCAAACGTATTTTCCTTAAAGAGATGAATTGTAGATGGAAGATGGCATTATTTTCAAAGGTCTAACATTTTTGTTCCTGCTTCCTTATAACAGAATGTATCCATATTTTAAATTGTGGTCACCCAGGGTCCTCATTCACTAAGAGAAGTGCTAGAGAATTAGTATTTTAGCCTTCGTTATCGAAAGACATTGCTAGAGTACTTTCTTCTTGTTTAGTATGCAATAGTACTAAACCACATTTACAAAGAGGACCACTTCAGCTAAGTCCAGTTCCTGAACTACCTTGATCTACTGTAGCAACTGATGTCTTTGAGTGGAACAATCAAATCTACTCAATTCCCTAGCCAGTTGTTTTAGAAATTTGCAAAAGAATGGGAGTTTGTACATGTCACTAGTAGTCCTAAATATCCTCAGTCCAGTGATCTAGCTTGAACGCGCAATGCAGAGTGCAAAGCAATTATTTGAAAGGTCAAAGCATGACAATACGAATTTGCTTAATATCAGAAACCTATCCCGTGATGGTATTCCTGGCTCACCTGCTCAAAGGCTACTTTCCAGGCAAACTAGAAATATGCTACCTATTTCTTCTAGTTTGTTGCAGCCTAAACTTAAGAACAGTAAAACCATCAAGGCTCCATTGTTAAGGAGCGTAATATTCAGAAATGTAGTTACGAGAGATTGAGCAGATTACTTCATCTGTTGAGGGAAGGAGAGACTGTACGAATTCAGACAACAAAAGGTTTTGATTGAATAGGACAAATTACAGGCATCTGTGCTGAGCGGAGATCCTATTTGGTAGACTCAGAGGGTGTGGAGTATAGGAGGAACCCCAGACATCTTCCTGTACCTGAATCATCATAATCATTTCAATCACAACATTGTTTTTGTGATGCAGACTGTAAATCTGAGTGAATCAGACACCGTTTCCAGACCAGAATGTGTTCAGAATTCTGATTCCATTGCAGAAAATGATTTGAACATTCCAAGGTTAACCATTTTGCAAAAACTGTTCCAGTTGCTAAATCTGATTCCCATGTTTATGTCACACAATATGGACGAGTATCTAAGCCTAGTGTGAAATGCGCAGCAATGTGGACTTGATTGTATATACATGTGTATTTAGTATTGTGTAATGCAGGACTAAGGATTGCCTGTGATTTCTGCATGCCAGATAGTCTCATAACAATTGTATGATCTGCTTCTCAGAGAAGGGAGGATGTAGATCAGAGTGAAAGTGTGTGTGCTATATTTTTAAGAGGAATGCAAGGCTGTATATGCACGTATAAACTCCAGACACACGCAATCCCTTGTGCCATTTTGAAGAAGCAGCCGGAGAGGGCATGCATGATCACAGTTGTTAGTTTGTATACAAGTTACTTAAGTTATAGTCAATAAACCTCTGTAGTGATGTTTGTTTAAAATAAAGCTGCTTAAACAGAACCCACAAAGACTCTTCTTTTGTGTCTGAGATAGGAGAGTGACACCCTCCGTAAACACCTTGCTCACTCAGGTATGAAAACATAAATGCAAATATGAAAGTATCTTCACTGCTATACATACTAGATTAACATGCTTAGAGCTACTTTGTTTCCCACAAATTACCCTTTCACATGCTCCCTCTTATTAATTGGTAAGTTACATAGGTAAGGAATGAAGTCACAGCCAGTGTCATGACACCTCAGTAAGCTATGGATGTTAAAAAGAAGTATGCAAAAAGAAAGGTGTTATAGCTGTAAATGAGTTAGTTAACACATGACACAGCTAAAAATAAAACATGTCCAGAAAATAAAACAAAAAATGAACATGTTTTACCCATTATAGCAGAATAGTATACAGTATGAAATGTGTACTGTTGGTTTGCTTTAACAAGTCTCTATATTCATACTCAGTAAAGTGATGAAAAAAAATCTTACATTAATCTGTACAGATCTTGTACATAGTATTTAGAAGGCTTGCATAAGATGAAAACCTGGCAAGGGGGTGGTAATATACACTCTGTTCAGCTGCTGACCACTTGACCATGGGGATGGGGTGTCTGGCCACAAATCCAGTTTCTTCAGAGGTGATTTTCACCTATTAAAATCACATGATAACTTACTTTTCTGCCCTCACTAAATTACTTCCTTCTTACTTAACTACCATTCTCTTAACTATCATCCTTATCTTCTACCTGGAAACCATTCTCTTTATTATACACACCTCAGATATGCAATTGTTATCTCTGTACACTTAATCCATTTACCAACAATGATTTTTTTTATCTAAATTATTATTTTTATCTAAATGTAACCTTGACTTGTTACCTGTCACTGATGATGTTAAATGTTTATAGACGTGTCTATAACCACAATTTCTAGTGTAAATTAATTTCATTGTGAAGTGTTTCTCCCCAGGCCCCTGCTGAAAATGGATATGTATCCAGTTGGACTTTCTCGATGAACAAATGTAAAATAAATAAAATAAATAAATGTCTTTGGCTCAAACCCCTGTGTCGCATGCATTGGCTCCAATCAGTCTTGGGCTCTTACTTGGGTCTGGCCTTTTCCTTCTTTAGGCAGCATTGTTTTTGATGCGATCAAGATCACCGCTTTAACTTGACCTTCTATGACCAGTATTTGAATGTGATTGCTGGAGTATCTAGCATGAAATGCCTCTGTGTGAATGAAAGGTGTGTGGAAAAAAGTACTTGATGATCCACTGTATTCCTTTAAGGAAATCTGGCAGTGTATCCAAAAAGATACACTCCAGACTTGGGATTAAGCATTCATTAGAGCACCAACAGACCCCAGAAAAGTCTCAGGGTATGTATCAAGTTGTGTGGCTAAAGTGGAAAGGGATATCAGAAGTACACCATACTTGGAAGACTGAACATACTAGTAAGCAATTCCTAGTGAAAAGAGCTGTTTGCTGTACAAGTCAACTCCCAGGACCTCTGAAAAAAAAGTGAGACGTAGGTTAATATTTGAAGGTCTTAATTGCAAAGAGTATGTGTAATACAGATATTAACCTTTTCGTTGGACTCCTGCCTTTGAATTACTTTGCAGGTAATGCGAGGACTGAAGGGAGCAAAGTCGAGGCTTAGTGTTTGAAGCTTAAAGCGCAGACGAGGTAGCTTGCAAGTATTTGCAGAACCTGCCTGAAAAAAAAAATCTTTGCTGGTAAATTAGAAGCTTTAATCTTCAACATCCATTATAAACTAAATCTTCTCGTCTCTTGAGAGCATGATGAGCTTGACTGTCAAAGGATGTGCCTAAAAAAGACAAGGTTCCAGCTTAATTGTGATTGCAAGAAGAAAACATGCATGACTGCCTTTAGGGATTGTGATGGAATGTTACAGCATTAAGATACTTGCAATAGGTGTCAACTAGAGTTCATAGCAATACCCATTTTCTGTAAGTGTATCCAATAAGGCGTGGGACAAATGTGGCCAAACCAAAGATTTTTAGGTACCAGAGCAAGCTGAATCACTAAGTGTAAGGCTACCCATGTTTGCATTATGGAGAGTGCTAAAATTCAAAAATAAAAAAGGTTCTGTTACTCTAGAAATATGATGGCATTTGAGCAGGGCCGGCCTTAGCCGAAATGGCACCCTAGGCAAAGTAGTGCTCCTGGCGCCCCTTAAGCCCCACCCACACAACTATTTGAGCCACATCCACAGGGTCACTCTCAATGAAAGCCACTCCGGTTGTTGTTGGTCTTTTTGGCTTTTCCCAGTAAGGAGTCGTCACAGCAGAACTCCAGTCCGCTAATGATTGGCAGTAGATTTTTATGGTGCCGAGTTGCCAGCCCGACATGAGGTACTTTTGGGGGTCTCTCCAGTTGCTGAAGGTGTCTGGTAAGGTACATCCCAAAAGGGGCATTGTATTCAATTATGGGCCTGATGAGTGACGAGTAGAGGGTCACAATGACCTTTCTTGATCTAGATGCAAACCCTTTTGTGATAAGGTGGGCTATATAGAAGGTCTTTCCAACCACTTTGGCAACGTGATTATCAAAGGAGAGATTACTATCTACATTGGTCCCCAAATCTCTAATTACTTCTTCCATACTTAATGGATTGCCACCTATGTGGTAATTTGTGGGCACTTTTCCCAAAGGGGATGACTATGCACTTTTTAGCATTTAGCTTGAGGCCATGGCTCTGGCACCAAGCATCCCTTTCTGAGAGACCCTTTTGAAGGATGCTTGTGTCAGCTGGAGTCTCGATTATGGCTCCCAGTTTGCAGTCATCTGTGAACTTTGTCAGCCATAGTCCCCCCATGTTAGCCTGAACCTCAGAGAAGTATATACCGAACAAGAGAGGTCCCAGAACTGAGCCCTGTGGGATGCCACTTGTAACTGATTTGGATTCGGACGTGGCACCTGCGATTCTAACCATGTGGGTTCTATCCCTGAGCCAGTTTGCAACCCATCTTGTGATATAGGGATTGATATTTAAGCTGGTAAGCTTATTTATGATGCCCGAGTGGGGTATTGTGTCAAAGGCTTTTGCGAGGTCCAGGTAGGCTGTGTGGACTACCTTACCCTCATGTATGGCTTTGGTAACTGTTTCAAAGAAATCAACTAGGTTTAAGAGGCAAGATCTGCCCTTAAAGCCGAATTGGGTAGGGTCCAGTGTCTGGAGGCTCCCAATGTCTTTGTTTATGAGTTCCATGATAATACGCTCCATAGCTTTACAGACCAGACTAGTCAGGCTTATGGGGCGATAGTTCCCGGGGTCCGTTATGGCACCACCTTTGTGAAGTGGGAACACTGTAACTGTACGCCATTCTTTGGGTACATTTTTTGCCGAATGACCTAAATAAGAAAGGAGTTGCACACTGTAGAGTGAAAAGGATGACAAGGGATATGAAAAAGATGAGTGAATAAAATATCATACCAATATATAATCTCTACTGCACAACACAGAATGGGGGGGGGGGGGGCAAATGAAAAGTGGCCACTTCTGATCACACAAAGGCAGTAATTTAAGAGGGCAGTATGGTGGCAGCTAGATTCCAGGTATGCAGAGCAAGCAGAAGAGAAGCTGTACTAGAAGGAAGAAAAAGACAGCGATATTCATCTTTTACAGAATTTGGTGACCATCCACAGCAGTACCATATAAATTTAAAAAATGCATAGGCTGCCTAAATGGGACCATACCAAAGGCTAAAAGGATGTAGAGATTGCAGAAACACACAGAAATAGGGAGAGAGAGAGGGGGAAGAGAAGACAGAAAAGCTAAAATATCTGTACACACTAAAAAATGAAACAATACCTTTTTATGTCTTCAAAAAAAAAAAAAAAAAAAGTCAAGATGAAAACCATAACAATAGCTTAACACCAACATTAAAACAACTGATTTGCAGAAAAGAATGCACAGGAACCATACAAAGCATTGAACAATTCAAATCTACAATGTATGGAAGAACTTTAAGCCCAAGTAGATGTGGCAAAAAATATGCAGGTCAGAAAGAACAAAACTAGAACATTTCACTACCAAAAGTCAAAAAGGGAAAGCAGAGATGACCCATATTTAACATCTTTAGTTTTTAAGGCTACAGAAAACTCTGCAGTTAACCGGATCAAACAACCGGCGCACAAAAAAAATACAGTACAACTTTCATGTGTTGCACTGTCTACCCCCCCCAACCACAGAAACATACCTTCCATTTTTAGAGTTTTAAAAAGGAAAATGTGAATAAATGTTTGTGTACTGACAGCTTTAAAAAAATAGTCTGACCTGTCAGTAAGAAACTTTGGGCGCAGCGACGGTCTTGCTGACAGGCTTACAAGTGTTGACTTATGACTCGTCACACAGCAGAACTCTGGTCCGTAAATTGCGCCCTGCTTAAGTGGGGGAGGGCGCAATTGTTGCTAGCCTCTCGGCGGTGAAATTAAAAAAAAAAAAATGTTGTTGTTTTTCGGCTTTTCCCAATTAGGGGTCATCAGAAAGCAGAACTCCGATCCGTAAATTGTGCCCTTTTGAGGCCGGGGAGGGTGCAATTGCTAGCCTCTATGGGCGGCGGTGAAATTTAAAAAAACTTTTTGTCTCTAAGGGTTTTCCCGGTTAGTGGTCGTCACAACAGAACTCCAGTCCAAATTGTGCCCTTTTGAGGCAGGCCTGTACGGCGCCCTAGGTGGTCGCCTAGTTCGCCTATGCCTAAGCCCGGCCGTGCATTCGAGCTTAGGTGCCATTACGTAATGGTTGAGATCATTTAACTGGACTCCATACCTGTAATGCCTGAAATTCTTTAACTGGACCCCATAAGTTACCATTTGCTAGGTAGTTCTTCAGTATAACCTTTCTGATATCTCCATAATATAGATCCTGTATGTTGATCATAAGTCAGACTAAAGAAATATTCCTTGGATTACTTTGTAGGTTAAGAATATGGTATCAGTCACAAATCACCTTTGGTCTAAATATCAAATGAAGTGTATTGCTTGCTGGTAAATACAGGAAAACAGGATGCAAAGAAAGCTGGAAATCAGAGTTGTTGCCAGGAGTGGCAGTGTGAGTTCTGGAGCTGCTTTGATTAGCTGCAAGCATGATCTAAACATATTCCTTCACCCCCATACCTAAATAGTGAGTTGACAGAGTCACATGAGTAAGACAAATTACATCAAATATAAACCTTTAATATATCATGGAATGTCCAAACAAACAAATGAAAATAGCTGTAAAAAAGGCAAAATAATAAAAAATGAATGGCTAAAAACACAAAATGACTTTATTACATAAAAATCCAACTGGTAAGCACTTACACCAAGTTGTATAATGAACAAACTTTATTTAAATACTTAATAACAATAACATGTGACCCAAAGCACTTAATGCCTTAACACCTTCCTTCTAAGAACAACTTTACATCTTTTCATCCCCACTTCCAAAATATCAGGCATACTTGAGCAGAAATTCCTTTTCTTAAATTCTTTTAAACTCTTTCCTCTTTTAGAGACTGACTCTGAGATGTTAATAGGGGGAGACCCTGTTGAAAAGATTTAACAGTTGTAAGTTATGTCAATATATGAAAGAAGTTAAGAATTTTGTAGTGACAGCAAGAAGCTTTGAAATTAGGTTGAATAATTTGTATATTTGCAGGTCCAAATATGTGATGTACATATCTCTGTGTGAATTATGTCCAGCATTTTATATAGGAAGAACCATTAAAGAATTCTACATGTGGGTGAATGAACATATAAGAGCCGTAGACAAAATTGATGTAAGCAATGCCTTGGCAAAACATGCTAAGCAAAAACATTTGTTAGAAAAAATGAGCTACGCTTCAGATTGGTAATAATTGATGAAGTCAATGGTTTTGATCATAGGTTTGATGCAGAAGATGAACTGGATTGGAAAGAATATTGCTGGCAAATCAGGCTGAATGTATGTGTATACCCTGGTTTAAATGATAGGGAAAACTTTAAAGTTGTACTTAGAAGGAAAGGGTTAAGGCATTAAGTGCTTTGGGTCACATGTTATGTTAAGTGTTTAAGTTTGTTCATTATACAACTTGGTCTGAATAAGTTCTATGAAGGGAATAAAAGCACTTACCAGTTGGATTTTTATGTAATAGTCATTTTGTGTTTTTAGCCGTTCGTTTTTTATTAAATATAAACCTTTCTTCTCTCGGTCTCCCAACTCCATGAAGGCTCTGTAATTTTCATCCGCAGTATTAGAAATCAAACTTAAAATGTGGATCAGTATCAACAGTAATTAAACTTAGTCTAGATCTCCTGAAGTTCTTAGCATTTGCTGTTGCGTACTCATTGGCAGTACTTCTCTAGGTGATCTGTTAAAAAGTCCTGTTACATGTATTGCACTTACTGCACATTGGCATAAAGGTGGTAAATTACTGATACAAAACATCTGTAGACTTGTTGCCTCATCTTACATGTCAGAAATATTCAGTGTGCTGGCCTTAATAACTCCTAAATAGTTGTAAACTAATTCCTGAGCCATATCACAGATTCATGAGCCATATCATAGATTCATACACCAGATGGAAGAGACACAGCATTAATAGATGGAATCGATTTCATACATGCCCACTTGAAAAACAACACATTTGTTGGAATACTGTTTTTTAACATATCAAAGGCTGTGGATATGAATGAACAAAATGTTCCATTAAATGTCAGCTATCTGTTTATGCAGTAAATAGGTACAGATCAGTAATGCACTTTTAGCCTGCTTGCAGTGTTGAGTGGTCCCTCAAAACTTCTGTTTTATCTCTGTGTTCTGTGAAGTCACTGTGGAACTGCTGAATTAGTACACTATGCAAATAGTACACCCGTCCTCCGTGCTGACATTACTTTTATCTTTAATTGATAGTAAGATACAAGTTTCAACTCTACACTTGTACCTTTCAGCTGTGGGACTGCACTTCAATACAGAAAAGATTGTCTGTGCTTTTTGCTTACAAGTAAATGTCATGCTGCAGTGTCAATTTCTCTTCATTTCAACACCCTTAATATTTATTGCTTTAGTGTTTAAGGATTTCAGTTATTAGTATTGCTAGGAATTGTTACTGGTAGCCAAGTCATGTTTGAACTCCCATGTTAAATTCGCTTTACGAGGCAAAATATTCCTTCTCCTCAGTGCAAGACAAACCGCTGCATAATTGTAGGTACTTCGTTTACTTGTTCTACTTATGTATAAACTAACATATGTTCATATATTCATCTCTTGTTGTGTCTTTCGGCTTTTCCCGGTTAGGGGGTCGCCACAGCGGAACTCTGGTCTGCTAATGATTGGCAGTAGATTTTTACGTGCCGACTTGCCGGGCCTGATGCACAACCTTTAACGAAGGAATGGCCCATTCACGCATGTTGCCACACAGAAGACGCTCTAACTGAGAATCGAATGGGACAACATCTAACTGTGAGGCGACAACGCTACCGCAGCACCACCACCGCTCATATATTCATCTCTAATGCACAAATATGAATTAGGCTGCAGCAGCTTTTCCAGATTTGCTGCGGGTCATTGCGGAGAAATTCACCATAGTACTTCACTGATGCTGAGCATTGCCTTCCTATTTACCACTGATTATTTTTTTCACAGTTGAAATATCCAGTGCTGGGCAGTACATTAACCTGGCATAAGGCTCTGCAGCTTCTCTGATGATCTACAGTTAATTTCACACAACTCCCCGAATCCTCAAAAAGGTTTGGTGTGCATAGTGCTTGAACTATACAGTCAGGGCAAGCTTTAGAACAGTTTGTCCTTTAGCCTGAACAGGTGCATCTCTTACTAAAGGAGCATTTTACCAGAGTGTGGAACTACAACTGCGATGTACCGTAAAGCTTTGTATAATGTTGTCACTGCATGTGCTTTCCTGAATTGTAGACATTTTTTCATTTCACTGTACGATTCAGTTGTTTATTCATAAGTAACTCTATATCTTAATTATGCGAAATTTGCATTACAGCTAGGTGTACACTAACAGTTGCTTGTCTACTATTAAGTAGATATGCATCATAGCTGGATTTATACTTCCTTGTGTATAGGTCTGCAGAAGTCTGTCTTCTCTCACGCATAGTTCTACTTGTCGTCTTATGCATTTCATACAAGGTTATTCTCCCAAAGACCACACTGAAAATGGTCTCTACCCAGGTGGGCATGCCAGGTGAGCAATTGACAAAGAAATTAAACTGGTTGTGGTTCTAGGTATGAGGCTTTAATGTGAGAATGTGTATCAGAAAATTACAAATAACCCTTCCTGCTACAAAGACTCATCCTATAACTCAGCACTCTTGGGCCATTTTTGGTTCTGCAACATCTGGTCACCTTTTTAAAATGAAAGCTGTGAATCTAAAGGTTCAAAAATTCTGAAGTTCAATTTTTTTTTTGCATGTTTGTAGTGAAGTACACAGCTTCAACTTTACCCAATCACATATATATGCAAATATAACTTTTAGCCAATACTTATGCAAAAGTGGACTTCACTGCATTAGAGAAATTACAAATAGCATGGGAGAAAATAACATGGTATCACATCCACTGTTTGAACTTCAACATGGAGTTAATTGATTCAGAATTTTTTACTCTATCTGTGGATAGCAGAGAGGTAGAGCTATGTATACAAAACTGTGGAAAAAGGATTAGTTTTGGTAATTTCAAAACAGATGTTAAAGAAGGAGCAAGCAGTTGATATTTTCAGCTTTTGTTATTCATATGCTTGTTAGTGTGCTGTGTCTGAGTAGCTGCCCTTGAGGCAGTTTCCAGATGTGTAATTACAAACTGTTACCATACAGCTTGAGTCAAGAGTATAATTATATGTTTAAGGCTGTTTTTTTAATTAACTTTGTCTCAAGGAGCTGTAATAGGCCTGGAGGATAATGAGGCAGATACAGAGATAAGATATGTTTGGTGGTAGGGCGAAGCCTATTATTCGTGCTGTTGAAGAAAATGGAGTTTGAAATATTCCATTGGATCTTGGCTACTGCTAGAACATCACATTAGACACCCTAATTCCGTTGTCTTCCAAAAGTAACTAACACTGGTAAGATAACACACGCAAACTCCATTTTACCTCATGGAATGTTCTCCATGTGTAGTACTTGTATGATATCCTAAGAGACACCCTGAAGTATTTAATGTTTTGATATAGCCAGTGTTTTTTTATGGTGTATGCTGTAAATGCAGGCTGGTCTGGATGATGTAAAAATACAGTGGTCTAGATAAGTACAATGTGTATAGGAAAAAAATATGAAATGGACATTTAGCCCTGATGGCTGTGAGCGACTTGTAATCCATGTGCAGAATTCATAACTTGTCTGCAAGAACTGTATGCTTCCTTATTTTTTTAGGCTGCAAAGTGACCGAGACATCTATTGATTTGTGGAATTTTATCTCCGGTACTGGAAATAATGTTGGATAGTAACAAATGAGGGAAATATAGTTAGGTGAACCTGTAGTAGACAGCCCTCTCCAAGGACATTCAGTCACAAGCTTGGATGTTATGTAGTCCAATCTCGCCTACATTCTTACCCGTGGGTTCGGAGCCGAATGTCGGCCCCAACTCGGCCAAAACTTTTCTAGCTCAAAGTCTTTCTATTGGCTGGGCTAAGATGGTGTCCCATGCTGCACTGCTCTATAGCCCCAGATCTCATTTGCCGCTTGTGTAGCTCGGACGTGGTCTCGCTGTTGGCTGTGGCTAAGAACCCTTTTTTCTTCATTATTAGAGAATTGGTTGCAAACAAAAAAGGTATTTTAATAGCTATTGTGTGTTCTGGTCTTGTATGGTGAATAAGTTTTGTGTTCGATCGTGTTTTTTTTGTGGTATCCCACTAGCTGTTTCCAACGGGCTAGGCCCGTTTCAGTTAGAGGACCTAGTCTGTCCCTTGCTTCCTTGTGTTATATATTTTACAGGTCTAAAACCGTTTAAATTAGAGGTTTTAGTCTTCTCCTCCTGTGTTATGCCAAAGGATGGTTTTAGTTGGAGATCTTGAGGTTTTTGTTTGTGGTAGTGTTTTTCCCGCCTTGTGACTGTTCTTTCCGTTGGTACTGTTGTCCGTTATTGTTGTCTTTGGTGTTTTGTTGTAGATAACTATGTCCAAAGATTCTAAGGAGCATAAGGCCTTGGGCTTCAAGAAATGCTTTAGGTGCAGCTATAAAATGTCCATTACCGATGGACATTCTGTCTGTGTGTATTGTCTGGGAGCAGTCCATCTCCAGGAGTCGTGCAGTTTCTGTCATGCATTAGTCCGAGAGTTCTTCATGAAAGGAAGAATAAATTGATTTTGAAGGGACTTCTGAAACCCTCCTTCGAGGAGGGTCTGGAAACTGCTTCCAGCTCCAAGACAAAATCTTTGAAATCTAAAAAGAGATCTCTGGCTCCATCAGTCTCCTCTGAGCCACCGGAGAAAATAGCAAAGTCTGCTTTGACATCCTCGGCTCCATTGTCCTCGGGGCCGCAGGAAGTGTCTGTGGTTATGGAATCGGCATCAGCTCCAATAATTTTGGAACCTATTCGGAGCCAATCGCCTAGCATTAGGCCAGCATCACCTCCTCGCAGGTCCCCTTCGGAGAGGAGGTCTCTATCTCCCTCTCTATCCTCTAAATCCTCCAGGACCTTATCAGATGTGGACGTCGATAGAGTGGTGCAGAGACTCCTTCAGTCACCGGTTTTGGCTAAATTGTTCTCAGCTCCAACCCAGTTGGCTCCGGAGCCCATCCTTCAACCTGCTTCGATACTTCCTCCGAGCGTATCTGAGCTTTCGGAGCCGGAGTGCTCGGCTCTGTGTAATGTCCCTTGGTTGGCTCCGACAGCCCCTCCTGGCTTGTCGGTGCCGACGTCGGCTCCGACCCCATTGGTGCTGTCCACTGGATTCAGGACTCAGGATTCTTCGGTCGGACCTGAGGGAGAGGCTTCGGGGACACCTATTGGTTCCTAGTCTCCTTCTCGGTGCTTCGGCGCAGGGAAGTCTGACTCCTGTCATGGTTTTGGAGGCTGGTAACTCCTCGGACTCAGGAGGACCGGCCTTCGAGGCCATGCGGAGTGCGCTAGCCAGGTAGTCAGCGGCATCATGCGGGTCAGTCACTCTGTCCCCTACTACACTGGTGCAGGTCTCTGATCGCCATCTATCTCTAGACAGCAGAGCCCCAAGGCCTCAGGGTACCCCCCATGAGTGGTCCGCACATTTCTGAGGGCCCCTCAGAGTCCTTGTCTGAGGAGCCACCCAGAAAGAAGACGTGCAAGAGGAGGCACATAGATTCTCAGGATGTCTTTCTCACATTAGACACTGACCTCGAGGAATCGAAAGGGTCCTCCAAGTCATCCTCTGAGGATGTTTCTTTCTTTGACGTCCTAGAGATTTTGAAACAAAGAGATGACTGGCCATCCAAAGCCCCCTCGGAGGAGGAGGAGTCTGTCTTCCTGAAGGCCATTGGTGCTCAGCCCTTCGTCTCCTGAGTATCTCCACCCTTTTAGCTTCTGGATTTGGTCTGTTGAAGGGTGTGGGAAACCCCTGACTCTGTGGAACCAGTCCCCAGGAGACGCAATAAATTTTTGTCTGCTCCTCCTGGTAAGGAATTTCTATCCAAGGGAGTCCCTGTGGATGCCATGGTGGTGGCAGCGGCCACTCAGAAGGAATTGGCCGAGACTTCTTCCACCGTCCATCCTCCTAACAAGGAGTCTAGGACCATGGACTGGTACGGGAAGCATACCCTTTCTTCAGCGACCTTTACCTTATGGTAAATGAATTATTTATCTCACTTTACACTGCTCCAAAGAGATCTCCTCAAGGAGCTGGGAGATACTGTCATGGGTAACGTTTCTTAGGTGGTGACCCAGATGGTTAACGCTCAGATGTCTACCCTCAATTCCATCATTAACTCCTCCATGAGGCTGATCTCATATGCAGCCGATGGAGCGAGTAGGGCAGCAAGTTCAGGAGTTGCTGTTAGGAGACAGGCCTGGATGCGCCTTTGTCATTTCGCAGAGGCCTTCAAGTCTTTATTCACCGACACCCCTTTCGATGGTTCCTCTTTGTTCGGAACCAAGGTGAAAGACACCCTCACCAGGTGCGAGCAGGAGGGAAAAACTCTGCTGTAGGAGTTCGTTTTTCCTTTCCCTGTAGGCCTTATCCCAAGGCCCAGAGAGGTGGAAAAATGTGGTTCAAGAAATCAGAGGTTTTCTCCCAGTGCACAAGGTAAGCCCCCCTCCAGAGGCAGAGGAAGGGGTTGTTATTCAGGGAGATGCCGCCCTAGAGGCAGAGGAGGCCCCTGCAACTCGGGAGACCACGATTCCTTTCGTGGTTCTCCCTACTACTGCTCCTGATGGGAGGCCCGACTGTGCGTTTCCGGAGCCAGTCGGGGGTCGAATCTCGTTATACCTGGAGGCCTGGCAAGACATCACCCAGGACCAATGGTTTCTACGAATAATTTCCAGAGGATATGTCATCCCCCTTTTGTCAGATCCCCCTCCAGTCAAGAAAATCCCGGATGTTCCACCCAGTCAAAGGGATTACACATCTTCAGAAGTTTCAAAGCTGCTAGAAAAAGGAGCCATCCAACATGTCCCCTCAGACCAGATCGGATTAGGGACTTACTCAAGATTATTTTTGCTGCCGAAAAGGATAGGGGACCTGAGACCCATATTAGATCTCAGCCAATTGAACACCAACGTGCAAAAGTCCAAGTTCCGAATGGTCACATTACAGTCTATTCTCCCATTGTTGGGAAAAGCAGTGTGGATGTGCTCCATCGACCTCAAGGATGCTTACTACCACATCAAGACGGACAGGGCATCCAGAAGTCACCTAAGCTTCTGGCTGGGAGCCAGTCATTTTCAGTTTTGAGCCCTGCCCTTTGATCTCACCACAGCCCCCAGGGTGTTTACCAAATGCATGGCAGTGGTGACTGCTGACTTGAGACGTCAGGGATTCCAAGTGTTTCCATATCTGCACGACTGGCTCCTTACTGCCACCACCAGGCATCTACTAATTCAGACCAGGGATGCTACTATAAACCTATGTCAACAGCTGGGCATCACATTGAACTGGGAAAAATCTGCCTTGTTGCCCTCACAGCATGTCACTTTTATAGGCGCAGAACTAGACACCATCCTCATGCGGACATTTCTACCACAGGAAAGAATCAGAGTCCTACAACAACAACAAGTTCATGCCTTGCTCCCCCTGAGAAGAGCAAAGGCAAGATGGGTCCTCCAACTATTGGGGACAATGGCTGCGACGATTATGTTAGTCCCTCTGGCAAGGTTACATATGAGACTCCATCAGTGGCTACTTTTTTCCCAGTGATCTCTCCAACGTCTTCCACTTTCTTACCCTATTCTACTCATGGACAGGTGCAAACAGGATCTCAGTTGGTGGCTTCGCACCGACAACCGGAATGCAGGAAAGCCCTTCGATGTCCTTCAAGGATGCATCTGCAGTCATAACATATGGGTTGTCCTGCCTCAGGCAGCCCTTCGGTCGGCCGGATTCCAAAGTCTGGGTCTGGCCTCGGCTGATGTCGCACTTTCACCGACGTCAGAGCGTCTGGGGTATAAAAGCATCAGCCGACACCATTTTCCTCAGTCTTTCTTGCCGCGCGGTGCCGGAAGCAGAAGCTGTTCGCAAGTGCCGGTCGGTCAGATCCAGTGAATTCAGCTACCGAAGACTTCGAAAAAGCTAAGTACCCCGTTGGGGACTCTCTCTTGCCTCAGCCGATGTCAGACAAAGTAAATAATTGTTTAACTTGTGGGAAACAAATACCTCATAAGGATTTCCATTCCTACTGCCTTTCTTGCTTAGGCCCAGACCACGACGTATCGGCCTGTTCAGCCTGTGCTTCCTTCAACCGATGAACTCTTAGACGTTGGTCGGAGTTTGCAGAGGAATTTTTTGGGGCCAATTTTGCATATAAAATGCCGTCGGAGACTCCGACTTCGCATTTGGTGAAAAAACGGAAGGACAAGGACCGACAATCGTGGCCCGCGGTTTCGGCTGAAACTGCGGTAAGGCCTACCGCGAGTGTCTCTGTTTCGGCCGAAACAGAGTCCTCGGAGATTCCTTCTTCCGAAACCATTCAACCGACCACCGTGGCCCGAGAGGCCCCGGCTGAGTCGGCTACCGAGCTACCTACCGAAACCAGTGTCCAGGAAATGTCCGACACCATACCTTTGGACATTTCTTACTCCTGCACGTGGGGCAGCTAGGCCCCCTGCTTCCATGTCCATTAAGGCTTTTTCTAGGGCTAAAGCTGCTAAACTTTCAAAAGCTTTGCCTACCAAGACTACCTCCCAAAGGCCTTCCTCTAGTTCTCAGATCCTCAGCCTTGCAGAGGACCTTATTTCTTTAATTAGAGGTTCACAACCTCACCCAGACAGGGCCTCTCACCCTCCACCAGACAAAAGGCCCAGGACGGACCCCTCTGACCCTCACTCTTCGGATGAGTCCATGGATGGATCTGAGTTGTCAGACCACCAGGAGGAGGCTTATTTGCCCTATGAGGATTCTGATGCTGAAGAATCTATTCCTTCGGCCTCCCCTCCTGAAGAGTTTTCCTTTGGTGAGACTTTACACTCCATGAGAGAGCATTTTCAATGGCAAGGTCAGGAATTCTCTGATTCTAGAAAAAGATTAAGGACATTTTTACATTTGCCTCAACATAGGCCCTTAGCTATACCTCCTGTTTTGAATGTAATTGATGATGTGTACAATGATGTCAGTACAGCCCCTGATACTCTTTCTCTGGCCCCTGCCAAACCTGATAGATACTACAGGGTCCCGGATTCTCATTTCCATCTGTATAAAGCCCATTCTGCAGACCCAGAGACTATTTCTCAGGGCCCTAAAGGGGTTGCAACCACCACTGCCAAAAATCCTCTACCCTCTGAAAGAGAGTCTAGAGCTTTAGAGAGATGGGGAAAGAAGGTATATACTTCTGCAACTCTTTCTGTCAGGGCATTGAATTGTCAATTTCATATGATACAGTACCAAGAGTATTTGTTAGATGAACTGAATAAGAAACTTTCTTCTCCTGAACCCCTTGACCGTAAATCCCTTCAGGATTTGGTGCACAACTCACAGCAGGTTAGTAATCACTTCTTAAAATGTGGCTATGATGCATTGGAGGCTTCATTTAGGTCAGCTATGACTGGGGCAGTCATTCGTAGGCATGCCTGGCTGAAGGAACAATCTTTGCCAGACCATGTTAAAGCTAAACTCCTGGATGCTCCAATGGAGAAACAAAATTTATTTGGCTCCTCTGCTCAGGAGGTCTTAAAGTTTGAAGAAAAGGCAAAATCTGTGCAAACAGTTAAGGATTTCCTCAAGTACAACCACCGAGATTCAGCAGAAACTGGCCTACTAAGAATTGGTCCTTTCCAGACTCGGACAGAGCCCAGAGAGGCAGGAACAGACACCCTAGAGGCAGAGGCCAATCGAAGGGCTCCTACAGAGGCCGTCAGTGGCAGCCTGCCAACCAGAGGAGTAGTGCAACAGCAGCAACAACAACTACTACACCAGGACAGGCTCAATGACTTTGCTCTGATTCCGCCTACCAGGGATCAACTGGAAGCTCCCTTGGACAGAAAGCTGGCTTTATTCTCAAAAAACTGGCATTATATTACAAGGGATACATGGACACTGCAAATAATAGACAAGGGATACAGGTTCCACTTCCACACTTTGCCAAAAAGAAACGGAATGCCAAACCTGCCACCAAATCAGAGGGCAGAGGCTTTAAGGCAGATCAACAACTTGCTTCACATAAAAGCTATAGAAAAGGTACCACTATCAGAACAAGGCCAAGGATTTTACTCCAGACTATTCCTTGTACCAAGAAAAGAAAGACAATGGAGGCCTATTCTCGACCTGTCCGCACTGAATACTTACCTCATTGTGCCAAAATTCAAGATGCTGACCCTACAGCAGCTTCTTCCCATGTTGGGCAAGGAGTCTTGGCTGGTGACTCTAGATCTCAAGGAGGTATACCTGCATGTCCCTATTCGACCAAGTTGCAGAAGACATCTCAGATTTCTTGCAGGATCAGAGCATTATCAATTCTCAGCATTGCCCTTTGGCTTATCTACTGCGCCTAGAGTATTCACGAAATGCCTGGCATCAGTAATTGCACACTGCAGACTTCAGGGGATTCAGATCTACCCATATCTGAACGACTGCCTTATACAAGCGGACAAGGGAAATTTGTTAAAGGACTTGGCCTATGCCATACACCTGCTGCAGGCCTTGGGATACACAGTCAACATCCAAAAGTCAAGACTTGTGCCATCCCAAAGAATAACCTTTTTGGGTGCAGATCTGGACACAACCACCCAAATGGCCTTTCTCACAGAAGAAAAACAAAAACAACTTCCAGATTACTTCATGAATCTGACAAGACAAACTCAGCTTACTGCAAGGAAAATCCTGCAGGCCCTGGGTTACATGGCATCCTGCATAATTCTGATACCACAGGCCAGGCTGCATATGAGAAAATTACAATGGTACCTAAGGAGTGTATGGTCTCAACACAGTCACAGTTTAGAAACTTTGATACCAATCATTTCTTGCCTTCAAAAGGGATTTCTGTGGTGGGCTCAGGCCTGCCAGTCCAACAGAGGGTTGCCTTTGAACAAACCAAAAACAAAACAAACCATCTCCACGGACGCTTCAGACCGAGGATGGGGAGCACACATGGAGGGCAAATGTATCCAAGGCCTATGGTCTCAAGGTCAACTATGCATGCACATAAACCAAAAGGCAATGCTGGCAGTGATGCATGCAATCGAGGCTTTCAAACCTTTTCTTCATCAAGGCCACCTGTTAATAAGGACAGACAACACCACGGTCATGTGGTACATAAACAAGCAGGGAGGCACACACTCCTACCCTCTCTGCCGGCTGGCTATGAATCTATGGGAACTATGCCTGAACATCAATATCCAACTACAGTCCCAGTTCGTGCCAGGAAAAGAGAATACACTGGCAGACAGCTTAAGCAGAACTACCATGGATGCACACGAATGGATGCTGCACCCAGACATCTTCCAACTCATAGCAAAGGCATGGGGGATGCCGGAGATAGATCTGTTCGCATCCCCCCTCAACCATCAACTGAAGACATTCTGCTCAAGGACATGCCACCCACAAGCTTGGAGGGTGGACTCTCTCTCTTTCAGCTGGAAAGCTCTAAAAGCATATGCCTTCCCACCTCTCCCATTAATGTACAAGGTTCTACTGAAGATCAGGGAGGAGCAGCCAAGAGTGATTCTGATAGCTCCAGACTGGCCAAGGCAACACTGGTATCCATTATTGAGAAGCATGACACAGACAAAACCATGGCCTCTCCCCCTATGGCCTCTTCTTCTGACGCAGAACAATTTCAAGATCATGCATCCCAACTTGAAAACATTGCAGCTAACTGCCTGGAAAATTCCTTAAATCCCAAACAAAATGTTTTATCACAGAAAGTGAAGGACATCATTCTGGAAGCTCACCGGCCTTCCACAAGGAAGACATACTCAGCTAAATGGAAAAGATTTCTCATTTGGAACACATCAAAAGGCTCAGATGTGACTGTGGCAAGCATGACACATATTCTGGAATACTTAGCAGAATTGTTCCACAATGGCCTGTCATATTCTTCCATTAAGATTCATGCCTCAGCAATTTCAGCAGAATACAATGTGGATCCACCTATCTTCTCACACCCTCTCCTCAGGCAATTTCTGAGAGGGATCAAAAATATTAAACCTCCAAGAAAACCTCCTCTACCCGCTTGGGATCTCAACTTTGTGTTGGAGAAACTAACACTTCCTCCTTTTGAACCAGCAGCATCAGCGGATCTACAGTTTCTGTCTTGGAAAACTGCATTCCTTCTGGCAATAACTTCAGCAAGAAGAGTATCTGAGTTACAAGCATTAATGGCAGTACAGCCATTTCTTATCTTCCATCAGGACAGATTTTCACTAAGAACCAATCCTACTTTTATGCCAAAGGTGGTATCTAGGGTATCCTTGAACCAAGCTATTCACTTGCCTACTTTTTTCCCAAATCCACAGAATAGAGGGGGAAAAACTTTTGCACACCCTGGATATACACAGACAACTACGCTACTACTTGGACCGAACTAAAACTAGCAGAAAGACTGACCAACTATTTGTAGCATATGCTCCTGGGGTGCAAGGAAAAGCAATTTCCAAACAGACAATTTCAAAATGGATAGGAAATTGCATTCGATTTTGTTACTCCTTTCATGGAAAGACAGTTCCTGAAAACATCAGGCCTCATTCCACAAGGGCCACGGCCACCACTACAGCCTTCCTACGAGGGTGGCTACCAAGGACATTTTAGAAGCTGCTACTTGGAGCTCCGTGCATACATTTGCCAAACATTACAATCTACCTTTATACTCCAGATCCAGAGCAGGTTTTGCTACTGCAGTCCTGCAGGGATATTAACTACACCATCCTTTTCTTAGTACCTCCCCCCCAGATTGGCTATGGTATTCTACCCATATGTTATGACTGCAGATGCATCCTTGAAGGACATAGTACAGTTTTGTACCTACCATAAATGTAGATGTCCGATATGTATGCATCTGCAGTCAGGTTTACCCTCCCTCCTACCCCTCTGTGGTATTCCTAGGGTACTTACCCCTCTTTTAGCTAGCTGGGGGAATCTATTATGGTGTATTTGTTTGTATATACATGTATATATTTATATAATTTTGCAAATGTTTGGAACTTTTCTTTGGCATTTATCCAAATTTAGCCTTCCTAGAGGGCACCTGGCATCTGGGGCAAGAAAAACTGAGGAAAATGGCGTCGGCTGATGCTTTTATACCCCAGATGCTCTGACGTCGGGGAAAGTGCAACATCAGCCGAGGCCAGACCCAAACTTTGGAATCCGGCCGACCGAAGGGCTGCCTGAGGCAGGACAACCCATATGTTATGACTGCAGATGCATACCTATCGGACATCTACATTTATGGTTAGTACAAAACTGTACTTTCCTGCTCCCCTGATTGCCACAGTGACCACGGATGCCTCCCAGATGCAGTGGGGGGTGGGCATTATCTAGGCAGGACAGTCCAAGGCATGTGGCAAAAGCATGAGATGCATCTGCATATCAATGTCCTGGAGATGAGAGCTGTGCTACTAGCGTTGCAAGCACTTCAGAGCTTTCTTCCTCTCGGGACTATTGCAATCCACTCAGACACTGTCAGTGGTGCGGTACCTGAACAAGCAAGGAGGAACCAAGTCCTATCCCCTTTGCAGAAAGGCCATGCGAGTTTGGCAGTGGGCAGAGTCTTTCCAACATTTTCTGGTGGCAATGCACATTCTGGAGAAGTCCAATGTGATCGCAGACAGGCTAAGCAGAGCTATTCTGATGCCTTTTGACTGGTCCCTGAACTATCAAGTTGCGGAACAGATCTTCCGCAGGTGGGGTCAGCCTTGCTGTGACCTCTTTGCCAGCCCCCTCAATGCCAAATGCAGCAGCTACTTCACGTTGATCCCCCCCTCAGGGGGAGTCACCCAGGGACACTCTAGTCCACGATTGGCTCTCCGGTCTACTATATGCCTTCCCCCTTGCTGTCAAAGGTTATTCAGAAAGTGCAAGCCTTGGGAAGCAGAATGATTCTGATTGCTCCTCACTGGTCTCGTCAAATTTGGTTCCCCTTTCTCCATCCCTATCTCATGGACTCTCCTTGGATTCTGGACCAACAACCAGGCTTACTGACACACATGTCAGGGCAGCTCCAGCCCTCTCTTCAGACCTTCTGGTTGACGGCCTTGGCTATTCCACTTCCGTCATTAGTTAGGCTTCATCATTTCTCACCGGAGGTGGTTCATATTTTATCTTCCTCTCATAAGCCCACCACCAGGAAGATTTACTACAGTAAATGGAAGAGGTTTTCAATCTGGGCTCATACCCAAAAGATTGACCCTTACACGGCTCCAGTTTCGTCTATATTGGAGTTCTTGTCTATGCTCTTTAACCAGGGTTCGGCAGCCACAACCATTAAAGTCCAATTGGTGGCGATTTCTATCTTTCATGTCACTAACGAGCCTAGTCTGATTGCTTATAGACTCTCTCTAAGGCTTTTCTGGAGGGCACTCTGTTACTTCGTCCTCCGGTATCGGAAGCTGTCATGCCTTGGGATTTAAACTTTGTTCTCCAGGCTCTTACTTCATCCCCCTTTGAGCCTGCAGCCACTTGTGATTTAAAATTCTTGGAAGACTGTCTTTTTAGTAGCCATCATGTCAGCCAGATGCGTTTCAGAGCTTCAAGCCTTATCAATCAAACCCCCTTATTTGATTTTCATAAGGACAGGGTTTCTCTCGGACCCAACCCTTCCTTTCTTCCCAAAGGGGTGTCAATCAGTAACCTTAATCTATTGAGTTGCCAGTGTTTTTTCCCCAGTTCTCAAACAAGGCAGAATTTAAATTTCATCAATTGGATGTACACAGACAATTATGTTTTTATCTGCACAGAACCAAAGACCTCAAAAAATCTGATCAGTTGTTTGTTTCCTTTTTGGAAAACAGAATTGGGTCGCCTGTCTCCAAAGTCACATTGTCCAGGTGGATCTCCAGTTGCATTTCTTCCATTTATTCTTCAGGGGCTAAAGATTTACTGTTCCCAGTGAAGGCTCACTCTACTCTGTCTGTATCTACATCTACAGCCTATCAGGCCAGATTGTCTATGGATGATATTTGTGCTGCGGCTACTTGGGCATCTCCTCACACCTTTGTTACTCATTACAAGTTGGATGTGGTATCTAGGGGCAGGTTTTCCTTTGGTTCCACAGTGCTCAGGAGTATTTTCCACTGAGCCTACCAGGATTTTGGTGCTAGGGACGCTGTCCCATGGGTGAGAATGTAGGCGAGATTGGACTACATAACATCAAGAAGTTATGTACTCACCATAACATTTGATGTATGTAGTTCATCTCGCCTTACATTCTTACTTACCCCCCCCCCACCTTCCCCCTTCCTGGAGGATCTGGAGGTTAGGTCTGGTTTCAGAGCTCCCTTCATTCTTGGTTTGTTCTTCCTTTCCTTGGGTGGTGTTATGCGTGGAGAATGAGTGCTGGTGTTCGCAGCAAACTAGATCTGGGGATATAGAGCAGTGCAGCATGGGATACCATCTTAGCCCAGCCAATAGAAAGACTTCGATCTAGAAAAGTTTAGGCTGAGTCAGAGCCGACATTCGGCTCCAAACCCACGGGTAAGAATGTGAGGCGAGATGGACTACATACATCATCGAACGTTATGGTGAGTACATAACTACTTGTTTTAACCTTCCTGTTGCATTTTTCTACTGCTGCCCAGGAAGCAAGTCCTAGAAGCAGTCCAACTTTTATTTCTGTAATAGCTGTCAAATAGAGTGGCTTTGAAAAAAGCTCCCCACGTGATATGCAGAAGATGAGAACTCTGTTTTATACATATCTGTAGAAAGTTAGTAGGAGGCCTCCATCAACTATAGTGTAAATGTTTCTGGTAAACCTTTTGCAGGGTGGGTAATATGGTGGATGACATGAGAGATGGATTGCTGTCATAGCCTATGTGCCCATATTCTCCCCCAATATAAATTTCTGAGGGCAGGTACAAGTATAATACTGTCTGTCAGTCTGTCCATGATCTGAGCGTCTCCTTATCTGTACCCAATAGGTAATGAGCCTTAGGGAGGTGGCATATTTCCAGTGCTTAAAAACATCAAACTGGGCATTCCAACAAGTGGACTGTGTTGCAAAATCAGCTTGCTGTCTCTCCATTGATACCATGCAATATTGTCCTCAGAGTGCCCCGTTTAAGTGCTTGAGTTTCATCTAAATGATTCATTCTAAGTGGATTTGATCCAGAGTTTTATGAAACCATGAGAGCTAAAGTATTTGCCATTTTATTGTGAGGTATGTGTTGTCTCTCATCATCTGTATTTCATTCCACTCCTGTGGGGGGTATGGTTGGAGAAGGAAGATGGCAAGTTTTCTGGTGAATGAGAGAAGTTTTCTGTGTTTGATAAATCTGTCAGTAATGGGCTTGTAAGTGACTGAATCCAGATTTGTCTACAGTGAAACCTAGCAGAGCAGCAACTCATCTGCCTGATAAAACATTTGTAATACAGTGCAGTAGGAACCACATGTAGAGGCCTGGTACAATATTTGAATGATTTTTTTCTTTTTTGGTAGGTGCCCTTTGATTAGGTGAGGCTTGATAGTCAGGAAGGCACAGTCTTTTCCCATTTAATCCCCCATACCAGACAACCCCAGTGTGGAGGCAAGATCAATCTAGAGGATTTCACCCAGCTAACCATAAAGGCTGTTTATCCCTGTAATCTATGCTGACAAGGAAGATATGGTAGGTAAGCCCTGTTGTCAGTCCTTTTGTGGGGGATGAGTGACCTGCATCAACAGAGACTACACTCTTCCTGATATAAGTGCACATTTCTGTTTGCTCACCATGAGTACCACTACTGCTGAAGTAACTTGATGGCTGAAAGCCTTCCCGAAGGTTGCTGTTTGCAGCACCTCCACTTTTCCAATGGATTGCAGAATTGGACAGCCCCAGCCCATCCTCATTGTGCCAGCTTTGACAAATGCCTGAGCCACTAATTGAACTCTGGTCATCTGTGCTACAGTCAAGGTTTTATTCATCGGTGACAGAGGAGCTGAATATTGTATCAAGTCTAAATTTGCACATTGTGCCAGTACACTAGCCCCCAAAGCAGTAATAATCCTGAGCATGGAAGTGGGACTTTTGGTTTTAGTCCTGAGAGTATATAAAAATTAACTGTAGATTTTAGGTGGGAGCCTCTGTGATGTTTTTAATTGGGTATAGTCTTCCTTTCTTTTCTCTGACATTCTGTGTTTAGGTGTATGTGCACTTGTTATGGTGATAACACACACCAGTAGATCATGGTTAGATAATACAAGTTTGGATAATGAAGTTCTATTACAGTGAATGCATTTCTGGAAAAAAAAAAGCACATAAGGATCCTTGGTATCTAAGTGCCATGCCATTTCTTGGGATTTTGTATCCAGTTAACATTAAAATGAATGTGATTTAATAATCCTAAAAAAATGCTGGAATTGGAAGGTCTGCTATTAAAATAAATAAATAAATAAATTAGGCATAATTTTACTTTGAAGGGGCTGCTGTCCAGAACCATAAGCCACTTCTAATATTGTAAACTAGCCTAATCAGTTTTAATTTGGCTTACCTGTGGAGTGAAAGGTAGCAGCTGTATGCTCATTTCTGGCAATGTATTAAGTGTGCTGTTTTGTTAATTTGAAACTAATGTATCTAGCTTAGATGCCTGTATGACTTCTGAATTTGGTTGCCTTTTTTGGTTTGAAAATCAGTATTGAAATTATTCATTCTCTTTTCAGCCTGCATTTCACAGTTTTGGGATCACTTTGAAGAAAGTGGATTGATTACTCTACTTCGACAAGATTTGAGACTGACATACCAATGATCTTAATATTGTCATCTGAGATGGACTGCATGTTTTACATTGCATTGTCACACACCTTATTTATACTACATTGCTACACAGAGAAGAAGTGCACTACCAGTGATGACTGCAACTTTGTGTCTGGGTCAAAATGTCTGGTCAGTTGCTGAAGAAAAGTCCTTGAAGGAAAGAATACCGACTATATGTATTTTGTTACTCTCACACATCATGATTCAGAGCTGTGATTTTAGTATTCTGGGCTTGTATCCAAATATTCCACTGCATTTCACAGAATTTCTCAACAATACTCAAGCATAGCTTTTTGTGTGCACCTGAGTGTATTTCAGTACCAGACATGATATACTATCTGAAGAGGACGATGCTGTTTAGAAAACTGCACTTTAAGCTTTTTATGCTTGGCTTTGTCTTGTGTGTAGCAAGTCTTGTACTTGTGAACTTTGGTCATAATACAGGGATTATTATTCCTCATTACTTTACTTTACAGTTTCGTGATGGGTTTTTGTTAAAATTTACAAATGCTTCAGAATCATTGAAGAAGCCTTGCAGCTGTGAAACCTGTATTGTAATGCCTGGAGTTTCATTATGGTTTGATGAGCGATATAATCAAACAGTTTCTCCTTTGCTGACAAAGGATGACCATTATCTTTCAGAAGATGTCTACAGCTGGTGGCAGGTAGGTTGAAAACTTGTCTTTGAAATGTTTTTTCTGCTTAGCTTAGTATTATGCTTAGAGGTAGATATGGTCCAAATATCGCACACAGGTTTTTCTGTGAATAGTGAATGAACTTGGTTGGGCAAAATATGCATTCTAAAACCAGAATTACAGCAAGTGAAAAACTGAAATGGGTTATGTGCAGTCAACTTATTGTAACTGATTTTGAGAATGTAAAACATGATTATACTGGGTTACATTTTCTATTACTCTAAAAACAGGGGTAGAAAAGTTTGAAAACTGAGAAGTAGAAAATAATGGGTGGTATTTTCCTCATTGATAACTGTATAGAGAAAAATGAATTCAGAAGAGTTTTATGCAGTGCACTTAGCTCTTTAATGGTAATCCATTTAATTGACAAAGCTTTGTGAGCATAACTATCACCCTGCTGATATCAGAAATCTTTGCAAAGGATTTTGAAAACTAGGTACATCTATCCAAAAATTTGGATAGCGACTTAGCTGTCAATGTCTACAACAATGATTATGGGCAAAACAAAAAAAAAATAGATAACTTTAAGTAAACTTTTGAAGTACTGATCCTATTAACTTAACACTTTCTTAGAACAATGTCCAATTTTAGCAGGGCTGGAGCAATATTTTGAGGTAAAATTAGAAAATGCAAGACAGTTACATGCTATTCAGCTAATTAGCATGACATTTGCGCACTTAAAGCGTAACTCCTTCCATTTGCAATAAGATTTTGGGATACCAGGCTTGGTGTCATAACTTTAAAAAAGAGCAACATATAAGCAAAACTGGAATACAAATATGAGCCCAAATATGCAGGATACAGCTGAGTTAGAGACCATCTATAAAGCACACACCTGAATGCACTTGTTAAAGACAGTACAGGCATTTGGTATGACTTAATAGTTAGAACTACCACAGAAAGAACTGGAAGATTCAGTTAATATCAATTAGCAAAGTAGCAGTAATATTTGTAGTCAGTATGAGCCTTTTCAGTAAATTAATATAATCAGGTACTTGGGAAAGGCTGTGGAAAATAATTGGAGCTCCCTGGTTTAATTAACCTGCTATAGGCAATATTAATGTTTATCTTTTGCTATTTGAGCAAAAGCTCTGTATTCTGTAAGATGGTTTTCACATAATACAAGGTATTATTATGCAGGAAATTTAAAAGTGTATGTTGCTACAAATGCATTTCTGGTCTGGTCTCATCATGGTACACTCTGCAGCAGTCCAGTGCCTGCTCAGCTCTGAATCCCTTCTGAGAACCAGACCAAAAATCTTCACATCCCCAGAAACTTAATTATCATTCTCAGCTTATGAAACAGAACGCTAGCATGCAGTAATTATTGTAGGTCATAAATCAGGGAAATAAACTGCTGATTTTCAGCTGCTTAACACAGAGTGTTAGTTGTGCTCAAACTGAGAGACTTACTGTAACCTTGCAATCGTGAATTACTGTATAGGACATTTACAGACAACAATGTCTGGGGTTAGCAAAAAGTAATACAGAATGATCGGATAACTTGTGTAGAAGATTGTGTAGGAATCAGGGATGTAATTGGTTCTCTGCGAAAGTTGCTGACACTTGAAACAGACTACCAAATTACATTAAAGCAAACAGTAGTTTAGATTTTTTTTTTAAAGAACAAACTGGACACTTATGGAAATCACAATTTTAGTATATTGGCAGGCTGGACGTGCATTGTTACTCATGGCTAAAATATTTGCATGTACTATGCTGACATTTGTTTCACCAAGTTAAACAAATCTGGCTTTGCAGGACTGGTGTGCTTGTGTATGCAGTAAGGTAGAATAATTTACTGTGGCTATTTTTAATCACAGTGAAACATCCTAAATGTAACCCAATGAATAACTTGAGTACATGAAGGACATCTGAGTAAAAAGCAACTAACCCCTGCTGTTGTCTGATTATGGTTAAGCAGTCCCTGATATGGCTCAGCAGGAGCAAAGTGGCACAATGTCTTGTATTTAATCATTGTAAAACTATGTAATGGTTATGGCATTTGTGTCTGTAGGGAGGTTGCAGTGTATCTAAGAGCAAAGCTGGCAGTGGCAGTAATTTTTCACTTTCCATCAAAAATCAGATATCAGTATTGTCCCAACATATATGGCTATCTTTAGTGGTCTAGGCAGGAAGTGCAAATGCAATTGATCATTGAAAGTGGTAAGGTTGCCATCTCATAGTGCTTGGTTCTCAGGTTAAGTAAAAGACTGCACGTCTTCCTTGTCTTTGTAGATTTTCTGTTTTCCTGCAAAAACCCAAAGAGATGCCAAAGGAAAATTGATTTTCATCCAGTTTGCTTACTCATGTGTGCGTGTGTGTGTGTGCATGTGTGTGATTCATTTAGCAATTATAAAATGTACATTAGCATCTCCTTAAAAATATAATGCCTGAGATAAATGCTTGATTAATTAGACAAGCAAATTGGACTGACTGCCATTAAGAACAGTTTTGAATGTGCCATACAGATTTTTATCAGAATGCAATGGAAACTGTACACACTATGAATGAGCTACAAGCCTCCATGTGATGTTTATGCAAACTGACTTTTGAATTAAACGCATACTGTAAGACCTGTGACTCCCTGTAGTTTGGCATTAGCATATTTAAAGCTGTACATCCCATGTACTAAGTGTAAAACATTGTCACTGGAAGCCCAACAATGATGGCCAAATGGATTTTGATTTGTTTCTATTATTTTAGGTGAGCCACATCCTAAAATAGTCTTCACACACCAGATTTCACTTTAAAATTACATCTGCTACCGTAAGTATAATTGTATAAGAAAAGGTAGGGCATTCAAAGAGGCCTTTGTCAGTTTTAAAATATTTTTCAAAAACACTGAAGGGAAAACTAACAATGATGCCTTTGTGTTAATATAATTATCAGCTCAACTTTAAAGCTTGCCTAGTCCCAGCAAAATAAAGCTTTACTGTGCTCCAGATGACCCAAGTATTAGTAGCATGTGCACCTGAGGTGGGTGGGGTGTGAAGGATAGGATTGCGTCACTGGTAGCTAGCTTGCCTATACAGGGGAAGGGGATGTTGTGCAGGCTTAACGGAATAACAGCATTAAGAACCAGGTGGGCTCTGCACTGCAGTCAGTATACTGCTTGTT
>NC_056732.1:1062656261-1062706366 GCF_019279795.1 Protopterus annectens
AACCCCTTATCAGGAAATGCCAACCACTACGAATGCAGGAGAACCCATCTGTAATGACTGCAGCTGTATTAGCACTCGAACATCTACATTTATGGTAGGTACAAAACTGTACTTTTTGTCCCTTATGCAAATGAGGGCCATTCAGCAAGTACCACAGCAAGAGCAGGGACAAGGATTTTACTCAAGACTTTTCTTGGTCCCCCGAAAGGACAAAGCCTGGAAACCAATACTGGACCTGTCTTTTCTAAACACATTTCTGGACATTCCAAAATTCAAAATGTTAACTCTGCAGCAGCTTCTGCCCATGCTTGGCAAGAAAGCTTGGCTTGTAACTTTGAAATTAAAAGAGGCATACCTGCATATACCAATCAGACAATCTTGCAGAAGATACCTAAGATTCATAGCGGGCTCAATGCACTACCAATTCTCTGCACTGCCATTTGGCTTATCTACTGTGCCCAGGGTCTTCACAAAATGCCTGGCACCAGTAATTGCATTTGCAGACAAAGAGGAGTTAAAATTTATCCTTACTTGGACAACTGCCTTATACAAGCATCTGGTGTTCGTAAAAAGATTATTAATTTGCCTAGGGTACACAGTGAACGAAAAGAAATCAAAACTAGTACCCTCTCAAGAGATAATATTCCTGGGTGCAAGCTTAAATACAACTGCCCAGATGGCTTATCTCATGCCAGACGAGCAAAGGCAACTAACTTCTTTTTTCAAAATGTTGGCAACAAAGACCCAGTTATCTGCAAGAAAAAATCTGCTGGCTTTGGGCTTCATGGCATCCTGCATTCTTCTAATTCCATATGCCAGACTGCATATGAGGAAACTTCAGTGGTACCTAAAAAGTGTCTGGACTCAACATTGTCAAAGCCTGGAAGCATTAATTACCCTCATTCCTTGCCTGCAACAGTTTTGATGGTGGGCTCATGCCTGTCACCTCAACAAGGAACAGCCATTCACTTCTACCCACAACCAGGTAGTCAGTAACAACAGATGCATCAGATTATGCCTGGGGAGCACACATGGCAGGAAAATGTATTCAGGGCACATGGTCCACAAGCCAAATGCATCTACATATCAATCAAAAAGAGATGCTAGCTGTTCAGAATGCCCTGACAGCTTTCAAGGATCTACTCCATCCAAGACAACTACTGATAAGGACGGACAATACTACAGTCATGTGGTACATAAACAATCCGGGAGGTACACATTCATACCCCCTCTGCAGACAAGCCATGACTTTGTGGAACACAGCACTGACTTATCAAGTACACCTACAAGCACAATTCGTGCCAGGAAAGAACAATACTCTGGCAGATGACCTAAGCAGAAACCTTACGGATCCCCACAAGTGGAAACTGGATCCACAAGTCTTCAGCATGATAACAAAGGAATGGGGATGCCCAGACATAGATGTATTTGCCTCCACTCACAACTGCCAACTACAGAAATTCTGCACAAGGATTAATCACAAGCAAGCATGGAAAGTGGATGTACTGTCATTCAGCTGGAAAAGTCTAACAGTATTTGCCTTTCCTCCTCTGCCTCTCCTCACCAAGGTTCTCCTAAAGCTCTGACAAGAGAAGCCAAGAATGATTCTGATTGCCCCAGACTGGCCACACCAGCACTGGTACCCAATCCTAAAAAGTTTGTCTCAAGGCCCAGCCTGGACATTGCCTCTAATTCTTCACTTACCGACCCAGCGAAACAATCAGATTCTGCACAGCCAACTCAGGACTCTAAATCTGGCATCATGACGGATAATGTAACCATTCAAAGCACACCTCTCTCTAAAGCAGTGATGGATGTTATTTTGGAGGCCAGGAGGCCCAGTACCAGAAAATCTTATGCAGGAAAATGGAAAAGATTCTGTGCTTGGAACCAGGCACAAGGAATTGACACATCTGTACCAAATATTCCTCAAATTTTACAATACCTAACTGAGATGCTGGACAAAGGCCTATCCTTTTCATCAATTAAAATTCATGCCTCTGCCATTTCAGCTCATTACAATACGGAACCTGCTATTTTTTCCCATCCTTTGCTAAGGCAGTACTTCAGAGGGGCCAAAAACATAAGACCTCCAAGAAGAGCCCCAATACCTGCATGGGACCTCAATTATGTCTTGGAAAAACTCACACTGCCGCCTTTTGAGCCAGCCAATACAGCTGATATAAAGTTTTTATCTTGTAAAACAGCTTTGCTCCTAGCAATAACCTCTGCAAGACGAGTTTCAGAGTTACAGGCACACATGGCTGTGGAACCTTTCATCATTTTCCATCCAGACAGGGTTTCTCTATGGACGAACCCAACATTTATGCCTAAGGTAGTGTCCAGTGTGGCCCTTAACCAAACAATTCATTTGCCTGCCTTTTATCCAAACCCACCGAATAAGGGTGAGAGACTTCTGCATTCCTAGGACATACACAGACAACTACGCTTCTACTTGGACAGAACTAAAACTTTCAGAAAAATTGAGCAACTTTTAGTGGCATATGCTGCAGGGTCTCAAGGAAAGCCTATCTCAAAACAGACTGTCTCAAAATGGATAAGCCACTGCATTCATTTCTGCTACTCACAACATGGCAAATCAGTGCCCAAGGGCATTAGGCCTCATTCTATCAGGGCAGCAGCCACTTCAGCAGCCTTTCTCAGAGGAGTACCGACCAAAGACATTTTAGAGGCTGCAACTTGGAGTTCAGTGCACACTTTTACAAAGCACTACCATTTACCTCTCTACTCTAAATCCAGAGCAGGCTTCGCCACTGCAGTTCTGCAAGGCCTTATAGCCTCTCCTAATCCTACTTAGGACCAGCCTCCCAGCCTTAGCTTTGGGATTCAAGCCAACAGTAATGACTGCAACAGTGAAACACGATGAACATAGTACAGTTGTGTACCTACCATAAATGTAGATGTTCGAGTGTATTCACTGTTGCAGTCCAGGTTACCCACCCTCCATCCCCCTTTTCTTTGCTGCGACTTGCCTATACTTCTCTATCTTATACAAACCTATGTGGTGTATTTGCTTGTAGATGAAAGAAATGTTTATTTTACTGCATGCATAATTATTGGCATAATATTTTTAGCCTACCATTTTGGGGGCACCTGACATCTGGGGCAAGAAAAACTGAAGAAAATGGCGTTGGCTGCATCTTTTATACCCCTGGCGCACTGACATCAGGGAAGAGGCGACAGCAACCGACGCCGGACCTAGACTTTGGAACTCCGGCCGACTACAGGTAGCCTGCCAGCAGGATAACCCAACAGTAATGACTGCAACAGTGAATACACTCGAACATCCACATTTATGGTGGTACACAACTGTACTGTTCTGCACACTCCACTCCAAACTTTGAATCTTGCAGCGTGGCTAATCATCTAATTTCACCCTTGGCATCACTCAGCAAACCTTTGATGGATGTCATTTTTGGAGGCTAGAAGGCCTAGTACTAGAAAATCTTAGGCTGACAAATGGAAAAGATTCTGTGCTTGGAACCAATCACAAGGAATAAGCACAGCAATGCCCAATATCCCTCAGATTCTGCAATACTTAACTGAGATGCTTCACAAGGGCCTATCTTTTTCTTCCATAAAAATCCATGTCTCTGCTATTTCAACTCATTATAACACAGAACCCTCCCCTCTTCTCTCATCCTCTGCTAAAGCAGTATCTCAGAGGGGCCAAAAATTTAAGACCGCTGAGGAGAGTGCCAACCCCTGCATGGGATCTCAGTTTTGTTTTGGAAAAGTTCACTCTCCCTCCTTTTGAGCCAGCTGCTACTACAGATCTAAAATTTCTCTCCTGGAAAACAGCTTTCCTTTTAGCAGTCACTTCAGCTAGAAGGATTTCTGAATTACAGGCTCTTATAGCAGTGGAGCCTTTCATTATTTTTCATGCGGACAGGGTGTCTGTCAGGACCAATCCATCTTTCATGCCTAAGGTGGTATCCAGTGTGGTTCTTAATCAGACCATTCATCTGCCAACTTTCTTTCCCAATCCTCAAAACAAGGGTGAGCGGATTCTGCATTTGTTGGATGTACACAGACAACTTAGATTTTACTTAAACAGGACAAAATTTCTAAGAAAAACAGAATAACTACTGGTGGCATTTGCTGCAGGGGCAGAGGGAAAGGCTATTTCAAAGCAGACTATTTCCAAATGGATAAGCCATTGTATTAGTTTCTGCTACATGCACCATGGTAAACCTATCCACAAGGGGATCAGATCTCATTCCACCAGGGCTGCATCTACTTTTGCAGCATTTCTCAGAGGTGTTCCCACCAGAGACATTCTAGAAGCTGCTACCTGGAGCTCAGTTCATACATTCACCAAACATTACCATTTGCCTCCCTTTTCTAAATCCAGAGCAGGCTTTGCCACTGCTGTCCTGCAGGGCCTTATAGCTGCTCCTAATGCTGTATAAATCCATCCTCCCAACCATAGCTTTTGGGAATCTGCAACAGTGAAACACGAAGAACAGTACAGTTGTGTACACTTACCATAAATGTAGATGTTTGAATGTATTCACTGTTGCAGTCCTGGTTACCCACCCTCCAGCCCCCAGTTTTTCTCTTACTACACCTCTGCTTTCTTTTACTATTCTTAAAAGCCTTTATGGTGTATTTGGGGCAAGAAAAACTGATGTAATGGCGTCGGCTGCATGATGTCCTTCATGGATGCATCTGCAGTCATAACAACTGGGTTGTCCTGTCGTCAGGCAGCCCTTCAGTCGGCCGGATTCCAAAGTCCGGTCCGCTTCGGCTGATGTCGCACCCACGTCATCTCTGTTGGTCTTTGAGTATAAAGCATCAGCCCGCCATTTTCTTCAGTCTTTCTTGCCGCGTGGCAAGCAGAAGCTGTTCGCAAGTGCCGGTCGGTCGGATCCAGAGATTACTTCTACCGAATACTACCGAAGACTTCTAAAGCTAAGTACCCGTTGGGGACTCTTTCTTGCCTCAGCCGATGTCAGAAAAAGTTAATAATTGTTTAACCTGTGGGAAACAAATACCTCATAAAGATTTCCACTCTTACTGCCTGCCTTAGGCCCAACCACGTAGCAGCCTGTTCGTCCTGTGCTTCTTTCAACCGACGAGCGCTTGGCGCCGGTCGGAGTTTGAACAGTTTTCGGTTCTGATTTTGCGTACATTATGCCGCCGGATCCTCCGACTCGCATTCTGCCAAAGCATAAAGAAAGACCGACACTCAGCGGTCCGCGGTTCGCCGAAACCATGGTTAAGCAAACCGAGTGTCTCGGTTTCGGCGAAACCGAGAAAACTGATCAAAATACAGCTGAATCTACCTCTACAACTGAGATCCCTGCTAACACTCTTGAATCGGCCTCAGAAATTTTACCCACTACGGTGCTTACCACTGACTTATCAGACACCATTCCCTTGGATGTCTCTACCCCAACGTGGTGCTGCTAGGCCTCCAGCAGCCATGTCCATTAAGGCCTTTGCCAGGGCTAAAGCAGCCAAGACTACTAAACAGTGCCTGTTAAACCCCCTCAACCAGGCCCTCTTCCAGTTCTCAAATGCTTACTTTGGCAGAAGATTTAATTTCATTAATTAGAGGATCTCAATCTCACCCAGACAGGGCCTCTCAGCCCCAGAGAAGAGACCTAAGGCAGAGCCCCATGAGCCAGTGTCCTCTGATGATTCTGCTGATGAATCAGACATAACTGACCAGCCAGAGGCTCCTTTCTCCAATTTTGAAGATTCTGATGCTGAAGAATCCATTCCAGCTGCTTCCCACCAGAAGAATTCTCCTTTGGGGAAACCTTGCATGCCATGAGAACAGTTCCAATGGCAGCAACAGGATTTTTCAGACTCTAGGAAAAGACTTAGGACCTTTTTGCACCTTCCACAGCACAGGCCCTTAGCTATACCTCCTGTTCTCTCTGTGGTGGATGATGCTTTCAATGATGTCTGCTCCGCTCCAGATTCTTTACCCCCAGCCCCTGCCAAACCAGACAGATTTTACAGGGTGCCAGATACTCATCACCACCTTTACAAGGCCCCTCTTGCAGACCCGAAACTATTTCCCAGGGTCCCAAGGCAGTAGCAGCGACCATAGCTAAAAACCCTGTTCCTTCTGAAAGGGAAGCAAGGTCATTAGACAGATGGGGTAAAGGTTTACACTTCAGCCACTCTCTCAGCTAGAGCTTTAAACTGTCAGTTTCACATGATACAATACCAAGAGTTTATGCTTGATCAGTTAACTAAAAAGCTAACCACTGATGAATCTCTTGATAAGAAATATGTATTAGAAATGGTAAATAACATACAGCAAGTTAGTAACCACTCTTTAAAATGTGGATATGATGCACTGGAGGCTTCATTTAGATCAGCCATGACTGGCACTGTAATTAGAAGGCATGCATGGCTAAAGGAGCAAGCTTTACGGATCATGTTAAATCTAAATTGCTAGATGCTCCTATGGATAAAACAAGTTTGTTTGGTACACCTGCCCAGCAGGTTATGAAGAAAATGGAAGAAAAGGCAAAATCAGTCCAGACAGTTAAAGATTTCTTGCAGGTTCAACCCCAAGGTTTAGCAGGAACTGGCCTGCCAAAATTGGTCCTTTCCTGACTCCACAAGACCTCAAAGGGGCAGGAATAGGCGTTCCAGAGGCAGAAACCAATCCAGAGGAGGTGCCTACAGAGGCGACAGTGGCAAGGTAACAACAGAGGCACAGACTCAACACCTGCCACTACATCAACACAGCCACAGTGACTTAATCCTAAACCCGCCTACCAGGAACAAATAGCAGCTCCTCTAGGCGGAAAGCTAACCTTATTTTCAAAAAACTGGCACCACATAACAAAGGACAAGTGGATTTTAGGAACCATAGATCAAGGTTACCGGTTCCACTTCCACACTTTACCAGACAAAAGAGGAATGCCAAATCTACCTCCAAATCAAAAGACAGAGGCTCTACAACAGATAATGGAGTTAGCAAACATGAGAGCTGTGGAGAAAGTGCCAACAGCAGAGCAAGGAAAGGGGTTCTACTCCAGACTATTCCTAATTCCAAGAAAGGAAAAAAGTTGGAGACCAATTCTAGACCTGTCCACCCTGAATACTTATATCATTGTCCCAAAATTCAAAATGCTGACCCTACAGCAACTTCTTCCCATGCTGGGCAAGGAATGTTGGCTGGTAACTCTAGATCTCAAGGAGGCATACCTGCACGTCCCCATTCGACCAATCTGCAGAAGATACCTCAGATTTCTTGCAGGATCAGAGCACTTTCAATTCTCAGCATTGCCCTTTGGCTTATCTACTGCGCCCAGAGTATTCACAAAATGCCTGGCATCAGTAATGCCATTGCAGACTACAGGAATTCAAATTTATCCATACCTGGACGACTGCCTGATACAAGGAGACAACAAAAGCAAGCTGACAACAGATTTACAAAGGGTCATTTACTTGCTTCAAGCACTGGGATACACAGTCAATTTACAAAAGTCAAGACTGATACCATCCCAGACAAGGACCTTCCTGGGAGGAATTGGACACAGTAAGACAAATGGCATTCCTAACTACAGAAAAACAAAAGAACTCCCTCTTTACTTCTTGGCACTAACAAAACTGAACAAGTTAACAGCAAGAAAGGTACTGCAGGCCTTGGGTTTCATGGCATCATGCATAATCTTGGTTCCATTTGCCAGACTACATATGAGAAAACTACAGTGGTACCTAAAGAATTTATGGTCCCAACACAGACACAACCTAGAAACGGAAATCCCACTAATACCATGCTTAAAACAGGAGTTCCTATGGTGGGCTCAGGCATGCCAGTCAAACCCAGGCCTGCCCTTTCGCAAGGGTCAAGCAAGCCAGACCATCACAACAGATGCTTCAGACCTAGGATGGGGGCGCATATGCTGGACAAATGCTGCAAGGATTGTGGACACAGGACCAACTTCACCTGCACATCAACCTAAAAGAAATGCTGGCAGTAAAACTGGCAATCCAAAAGTTCAGACCATTTCTCAAGGAGGACCACTTGATGATAAGGACAGACAACACCACAGTCATGTGGTACATCAACAAACAGGGAGGCACTCATTCTTACCCCCTATGCAGAATGACTTTGGAGCTGTGAACCCTGGCACTCAGCTACAACATCCAGTTACAGGCAATATTTGTGCCAGGAAAAGAAAACTCTCTAGCAGATATGTTAAGCAGGACCACATCGGATGCCCACGAATGGCAGCTGCACCGGATATCTTCAAGACCATCTCAAAGAAATGGGGAATGCCTCAGATAGATCTATTCGCATCACCTTTCAATCACCAGCTCAAAAATTCTGCACAAGGACATTCCACCCACTAGCATGGAAAGTGGACTGCTCTCCTTCAGCTGGAAAGGCCTAACAGCATATGCATTCCCACCTCTTCCCTTGATACACAAAGTACTACTAAAATCAAGGAGGAACGTCCAAGGATAATCCTGATAGCTCCAAACTGGCCAAGACAGCATTGGTACCCACTGCTGAGGAGCATGTCTCGGAACAATATGTGGCCAATACCCTGATGCCTTTGATGCTAACTCAGAACAACTTCAGCACCATGCATCCAAACCTAAAAACGCTGCAACTGACTGCATGGAACATCACATAGCAGCTGCTAATACAGAACTTTCACAAAGAGTTAAAGACATTATTCTTGAAGCACGCAGGCCTTCAACTAGAAGGAATTATGCTGGGAAATGGAAAAGGTTTGTCATTTGGAGTTCTGAAAGAGGAAAAGATGTATCAAACATAGATATGCCTAACATTCTGGAGTATCTGGCGAACTACTTCATTCAGGCCTGTCCTACTCCTCCATCAAGATTCATGCATCAGCTATTTCAGCAGAATACAGCTTTGATCCACCTGTTTTTCACACCCTTTGCTCAGGCAGTTCCTCAGAGGAATCAAGAATGTAAAACCTCCAAGGAAACCACCATTGCCAGCTTGGGACTTGAACTTTGTGCTAGAAAAATTGACACTATCACCTTTTGAACCAGCAGCAACAGCAGACCTACAACACCTGTCATGGAAAACTGCTTTCCTACTGGCAATTACTTCAGCAAGGAGGGTTTCAGAACTACAGGCCTTAATGGCAGTGCAACCCTTTCTAATCTTCCACCAAGATAGAGTGTCCATGAGGACTAATCCTACATTTATGCCTAAGGTGGTATCCAGAGTGTCTTTAAACCAAGCAATCCACCTACCTTCTTTCCCAACCCACAAAACAGAGGGGAAAGAATACTGCATACCTTGGATGTACATAGACAGCTACGCTACTACTTGGACAGAACAAAAAATAGCAGAAAGACTGACCAACTTTTCGTAGCCTATGCAACAGGAAGGGAAGGAAAAGCTATTTCCAAACAGACAATCTCCAAATGGATAGGAAATTGCATACGATTCTGTTACTCCTTCCATGGAAAACCAATTCCACAGAACATAAGACCTCATTCTACAAGGGCAACAGCCACTACCACAGCCTTCTTCGAGGTGGCTACCAAAGACATTATTGAGGCGGCTACTTGGACCTCCGTGCATACATTTGCCAAGCATTATAATTTACCTCTATATTCCAGATCCCGAGCAGGGTTTGCTACTGCTGTTCTGCAAGGGATCCTAAACACACCATAATCTACTTTTATCCTCCTCGCCTAGTTGGCTATGGTATTCTACCCAGTTGTTATGACTGCAGATGCATCCATGAAGGACATAGTACAGTTTTGTACCTACCATAAATGTAGATGTCGAATTGGATAGCATCTGCAGTCAGGATTACCTCCCTCCTTCCCTCTGTGGTACTCCTAGGGTGTTTACCCTTCTAATAGCTAGCTAGTGGGGGATTTCTTTCATGGTGTATTTGTTTGTATTTATGTACATACATGCTTATTTTGTGTTTACCTCTATCTTTGGAAACATTGGCATCTATCCAAAATTTTTAGCCTTCTATAGTGCTTCTGGCATCTGGGGCAAATAACACTGAAGAAATGGCGTCGGCTGATGCTTTTACCCCAAGACCAACAGAGATGACGCCGGGTGAAGTGCGACATCAGCGAAGCGGACCCGGACTTTGGAATCTGCCGACTGAAGGGCTGCCTGGCTTATAGGACAACCCAGTTGTTATGACTGCAGATGCTATCCAATTCGGACATCTACATTTATGGTAGGTACAAAACTGTACTTTTTATACCCCTGACGACCTGACATCATGGAAGAAGGGACAACAACCGATGCAGGACCCAAGACTTTGTTAATCAGGCCGACCCTGCCAGCAAATTACCCAAATGTAATGACTGCAACAGTGAATGCACTCGAACATCTACATTTATGGTAAGTGTACACAACTGTACTTTATCTGCAAGGCAAATTCTGCAAGCCTTGAGGTTCATGGCCTCCTGCTTTCTTCTAATTCCATATGCAAGGCTGCATATGAGGAAACTGCAATGGTATCTCAAAAGCCTATGATGTCAACAGTCACAGGATCTAGAAGCTATGATTCCTATCATACCTTGCCTACACCTAGACTTCCTTTGGTGGGCAGAGGCCTGCCACCAAAACAAGGGACTACCATTCACACTACCCCCTGCCATCCAAACCTTAACAACAGACACATCAGACTATGCATGGGGGGCTCACTCGGCAGGGAAGTGCATTCAGGGCAAATGGAAGCCAAGTCAAATGTACCTACACATCAATCAAAAGGAAATGTTAGCTGTACAGAATGCTCCGACAGCCTTCAAGGACCACATTCTTCCAGGACAACTATTGGTATAGACTGACAACACCACTGTCATGTGGTACATAAGCAGAGGGGTACACACTCTTACCCTCTCTGTGGACTAGCCATGGCATTGTGGAACGTAGCCTTGAGATACCAAGTGAATCTACAAGCTCAATTCCTGCCTGGAAAACTAAATACACGGCAGATTGACTAAGCAGAAACCTCATGGACCCACATGAGTGGAAACTGGAACCGAGGATTTTCAACATGTTGACAAGCAAATGGGGGAGCCCAGATAATAGACCTGTTTGGCTCCCCCCAGAACCATCAATTGGACAAATTTTGCACAAGGATTCCCCACAAACTAGCTTGGAAAGTGAATGCTGTATCCTTCAGCTGGAAAAACCTATCAGTTTATGCCTTTCCTCCTCTGCCTCTGCTCTCCAAGGTACTACTAAAGATCAAGCAGGACAAGCCAAGGCCGATTTTTAATTGCACCAGAATGGCCACGCCAACACTGGTACCCCCTCCTGCATTGTGTCATGCTTGGCCCCATGGCACCTGCCTCCGACTCCTTCCCTATTGCCTCAGCAGGAGACAGCACCCTCAGCTGCAAATCCTGAACCTAGCAGCCTGGATAATTACCTAATCTCTCCTTTACCACCCCTTAGTAAATCAGTGATGCATATCATTTTAGAGGCTAGGAGGCCTAGTACTAGAAAATGTTATGCTGCAAAATGGAAAAGATTTTGTACCTGGAACCAATCTCAAGGGATGAGCGCAGCAGCACCCGATTTACCTCAGATTCTACAATATTTGACTGAGATGCTTCATAAGGGCTTGTCCTTTTCCTCCATCAAAATTCATGCCTCAGCCATTTTAGCTCATTATCGCACAGAGCCTCCCCTCTTCTCTCACCCACTGCTCAAGCAGTTCCTCAAAGGGGCCAAAAATTTAAGGCCACTGAGAAGAGCTCCAACTCCAGCCTGGGACCTTAACTTCGTCTTGGAGAAACTCACTCTTCCTCCTTTCAAGCCAGCTACTACTGCAGATTTAAAATTCCTTTCCTGGAAAACAGCTTTCCTTTTAGCAATCACTTCTGCAAGAAGGGTATCTGAGTTATGAGGCCCTTATGGCAGTGGAGCCTTTCACCATCTTTCATGCGGACAGGGTGTCCCTCAGAACCAATCTCTCTTTCATGCCCAAGGTGGTATCCACTGTGGCTCTTAATCAGTCCATTTGCCTACCTTCTTTCCTAAGCCTTTCATCGTCTTTCATGCAGACAGGGTGTCTCTCAGAACCAAGTCGACCTGCTAGACAGGGGCCTGGAGAAGTAAATATTGTGGGAAGAAATATCCAGGGAATTGTTATTGCTAGGCTTGCATAGGCCCTAAGGCCAATAGCCTAGTACCAACCTATGAACCCACAGAACAAAGGGGAATGGATACTGCACTCCTTAGATGTGCACAGACAACTTAGATCCTATTTGGACAGGACTAAACATCAAAGGAAATCTGAACTACTGCTGGTTGCATTTGCTGCAGGGACAGAGGGGAAAACTATCTCAAAGCAAACCATTTCAAAATGATTAGGATACCGCATTCATTTCTGCTATAAGCACCATGGAAAACCTATCCTACATGGCATCAGACCCCATTCAACCAGGGCTGCATCTACCTCTACAGCCTTTCTCAGGAATGCCCCTACAAGGGACATCCTAGAAGCTGCTACCTGGAGTTCTGTACATACTTTCACCAAGCATTATCATTTGCCAATTTTCTCTAAGTCCAGAACTGGTTTTGCCAAAGCAGCCTTGCAGGGCCTTATAGCTGGTCCTAATTCTATTTAAATTCCTCCTCCTAACCTTAGCTTTGGGAATCTACCCAAATGTAATGACTGCAACAGTGAAACACGAAGAAACATAGTACAGTTGGGTACACTTACCATAAATGTAGATGTTGGAGCGTATTCACTGTTGCAGTCCTGGTTACTCTCCCTCCAGCCCCCATTCTTCTTTTGGCTATACCTCTATTCCCACTTACTATGCCCAAAAAGCTTTTTGGTGTATTTGCTTTTTTGTTGGAGGTATATCTTTGTTTTATAGAGTATTATAGATCTAATTGCTTCCCATTAGGGGGGGGGCACCTGACATCTGAGGCAAGAAAAACTGATGTAATGGCATCGGCTGCATGTTTTATACCTCTGACGACCTGACGTCATGGAAGAAGGGACAGCAACCGACAAAGGACCCAAGACTTTGTTAATCAGGCCGATTGAGGGCTACTGCAAGCAGATAACCCAAATGTGATGACTGCAACAGTGAATACACTCGAACATCTACATTTATGGTAAGTGTACACAACTGTAGGACACTATTATAAGAAATCCTGCCTTAGCTCTCCACCATGCTGCAGTAATATTACCACTGCTTATGATTCAGTTTTGTCCATGCATTTTCAATATAGCTGCAACAGTCATGCCCCAGAAGTGTGGCACCTATCATAACAGTATAGCACTTTTGGTGAGATGCTCAGTCGTGTGAAATAGCTTCCCAGTGTCCCATTGTTTGAAGTGGAATTTGGATTTGAGTTAAATGTGTTGCACTTGTTAGTGAATGCACTACACACACACACACACACACACACACACACACACACACACACACACACACACACACACATTAAATGTTCTTCACTGGAAAACCTAAACATAGCATGGTGTAATGCTGCTTATATCTGGTTCAAGTACCATCTGAAACTGGACCAACAGCAGCAGTAAGAGACTGGCATTATCCAAGGGTAGCTTCAACTGCTTAAAGTCAGACATTTGAGTAATATCTTTCATTTAGTCTACAAAGTTGTACATACTGATTTAAGAATACTCCCTTGAAAATGCAATCTCGGGACTGTACTCATTCGATATGCAGATGCAAGAGTATGCAGTGTAATTGATATTTTTTCTTTTCATTTGACTATGCTGAACCATAGCTAGAATGTATTTTGTGTACTGTGTGTATATGAGTTGGAAATAGAAAAAAATTAGCAAAGCTTGTTAGGCTGCTAAGTGAAATGCAGAAGTGCATGAAGTAACATGCCTGTTAAAACTACAGGAGGAAACAGATGAGGCAGAACAGAGTAGTCTGTGCCAGAAAGTTAAAATTAAATGCAGTCACTGGAAGTGTCAAGTAACAAAACAAGCATTAAGAATTAAAAAAAATGCTGCTGCAGACTAGGGTAGATGTCCCACAGCTGTTGAACAGTGCATTTCTAATACATGTGTACTCCACAGTAGTACAAGTTACAGTAGTGTATCTGAGCTTTTCAAAAAATGTCTCCTTGTTACCTGTGGCTTTAGAAACACAGACTGTAGTTGGAGCAGATGCAACAAAGCAGGTAGTGTACAAAGAATGCAGTAACACCCACATTGTGATTTTTTTTCAGGTTTTTACAGTGTCATACAGATGGCATGACATTACATCTGCTGAATTTAAACGACATTTACATTCCCACCGCTTTTCACGTTTTTATATTGGCACCCATTAAAATACATAGCACGGTCAAATAACACTACAAGGAGAGTTATACGCACCCTAACAGGACTGCATAACTAGATGTCCTTCAAGGATGCATCTGCAGTCCTTACAAATGGGTTGCCCTGTCGTCAGGCAGCCCTTCGGTCGGCCGGATTCCAAAGTCTGGGTCTGGCCTCGGCTGGTGTCGCACTTCACCCGACGTCATAGCTGCAGTTCTTCGGGTATAAAGACATCAGCCGACGCCATTTTCCTCAGTCTTTCTTGCCGCGTGGCGCCCAAAGCAGAAGCTGTTCGCAAGTGCCGGTCGGTCAGAACCAGAGATTACTACTACCGAATACTTCTACTACCGAAGACTTCTAAAAGCTAAGTACCCCCGTTGGGGACTCTTTCTTGCCTCAGCCGATGTCAGAAAAAGTGAATAACTGTTTAACTTGTGGGAAACAAATACCTCATAAAGATTTCCACTCTTACTGCTTACCTTGTTTAGGCCCAGACCACGACGTAGCAGCTTGTCTAGCCTGCGCTTCTTTTAACCGACGGACGCTTAGACGCCGGTCGAATTTGCTGAGGAGTTTTTGGCTCCGATTTTGCTTACATTATGCCGCCGGATCCTCCGACTACGCAAATATCTAAAAGCGCGAAAAAGGACCGACACTCGGGTCCGCGGTTTCAGCCGAAACCGTGGTTAAGCCAACCGCAGTGTCTCGTTTCGCTGAAACCGAGCAAGCGGTTCTTCCTTCAGCCGAAAACTTACCTCCTACCGAGGCCTCTTCCAACCTGGTGGAATCGGCTTCTGAAATCCCACCTGCTCTTGCAGTTTCTCAGGAATTATCTAACACTATCCCCTTGGATATTTCAACCCCTGCACGTGGAACTGCTAGGCCACCTGCAACCATGTCTATTAAGGCCTTTGCCAGGGCTAAAGCAGCTAAATCTACTAAATCTGTGCCTGCTAAGACCCCCTCTCACAAGCCTAACTCTAGTTCACAAATGCTTAGTCTAGCAGAGGATCTCATTTCTTTGATCCGGGGATCCCAGCCTCACCCAGACAGGGCCTCTCACCCACCTCCAGAGAAGAGGCCTAGAGCAGAGCCCCCGAGCCAGTTTCTACAGATGATTCCTCTGATGATTCAGATAATACAAACCCTCCAGAGGGCCCTTTCTCACCATATGAAGATTCTGATGCTGAAGAGTCCATTCCTTCTGCGTCTCCGCCTGAGGAATTTTCCTTTGGGGAAACCTTGCATGCTATGAGGGAACAATTTCAGTGGCAGGGCCAGGATTCTTCAGACTCTAGAAAAAGGCTTAGAACTTTTCTGCATTTACCACAACATAGGCCTTTAGCCATCCCTCCAGTTCTCTTTGTTGTGGATGATGCATTTAATGATGCTTGTACTGCTCCTGATTCACTACCTCCGGCCCCTGCTAAGCCCGATAGGTACTACAGGGTCCCGGACACGCATTATCATTTGTATAAGGCTCCTTTGCAGATCCCAGACTATCTCCGAGGGACCTAAGGCTGTAGCAGCTACCTCTGACAAAAAAAGCCACCCCTCTGAAAGGGAATCCAGGTCCTTAGAGAGATGGGGTAAAAAAGTTTACACTTCTGCTACTCTTTCAGCTAGGGCCTTGAACTGTCAATTCCACATGATCCAGTATCAAGAATTTATGCTAGACCAGTTAACCAAAAAGCTGTCCTCGGATGAACCATTAGACAAAAAATCTGTTCAGGAAATGGTACATAACATTCAGCAAGTCAGTAACCATTCCTTAAAATGCGGCTATGATGCACTGGAGGCTTCCTTTAGATCAGCCATGACTGGCACAGTTATCAGAAGGCATGCATGGTTAAAAGAGCAGGCCTTACCAGACCATGTCAAATCAAAGCTACTAGATGCTCCCATGGACAAGATCAATTTGTTTGGCTCTCCTGCACAACAGGTGCTGAAGAAGATGGAAGAGAAGGCAAAATCTGTCCAGACAGTGAAAGATTTCTTACAGGTCCAACCTCCAAGGTTTAGCAGGAATTGGCCCTCCAAGAATTGGTCCTTTCCAGACACCACCAGAGCTCAGAGAGGCAGGAATAGGCGTTCAAGAGGCAGAAGTCAATCCAGAGGTGCCTACAGGGGACGCCACTGGCAGGGTAACAACCAGTGAGGTACAGCCACCACCACTACTGCAGGACAATCACAGTGACTTGGCTCTGGCACCGCCTACCAGGGAACAACTAGAAGCACCCTTAGGCGGGAAGCTAGCCTTATTTTCAGTAAACTGGCATTTCATCACAGGCGACAAGTGGATTTTGCAGACAATAGACCAAGGTTACAGGTTTCACTTCCATACTCTACCAAGGAAGAGAGGAATGCCAAACCTACCTCCAAATCAAAAGGCAGAAGCTCTAAAACAAATAACTCAATTACTAAGGATGAGAGCTGTAGAAAAGGTACCATCTATGGAGCAAGGACAGGGATTTTACTCCAGACTCTTCCTGGTACCAAGAACAGAAAACAAATGGAGACCTATTCTCGACCTGTCCGCTTTAAATACATTCCTCATTGTTCCAAAATTCAAAATGCTGAATCTACAGCAGCTTCTTCCCATGTTGGGCAAGGAGTCTTGGCTGGTAACTCTAGATCTCAAGGAGGCATACCTGCACGTCCCCATACGACCAAATTGCAGAAGATACCTCAGATTTCTTGCAGGATCAGAGCATTATCAATTCTCAGCATTGCCCTTTGGCTTATCTACTGCGCCAGAGTGTTCACGAAATGCCTGGCATCAGTAATTGCAGGCTTCAGGGAATCCAAATCTACCCGTACCTGGACGACTGCCTGATACAAGCGGACAACAAAAACAAGCTAACAGAAGACTTGAAAAGGGTCATTTATCTGCTGCAAGCCCTGGGATACACAGTCAATATAAAAAAGTCAAGGCTGATACCATCCCAAAGGATAACCTTTTTGGGTGCAGAACTGGACACATCAAAACAAATGGCATTCCTAACAGTAGAAAAACAGGAACAACTCCCTCTCTACTTCTTGGCATTAACAAAGCAAAACCAGCTAACAGCAAGAAAAGTCCTGCAAGCCTTGGGTTTCATGGCATCCTGCATAATATTAGTTCCACATGCCAGACTGCATATGAGAAAGTTACAGTGGTACCTAAGGAATTTATGGTCTCAGCACAAGCACAGCCTAGAAACCCAAATTCCTATAATCCCATGTTTGAAACAAGAATTCCAATGGTGGGCTCAGGCCTGTCAATCAAACAAAGGACTGCCCTTCCACAACACTCAACCAGGCCAGACCATCACAACGGACGCCTCAGACCTCGGTTGGGGGGCACACATGCTGGACAAATGCATACAAGGCTTATGGACTCAAGACCACCTGCACCTACACATAAATCAAAAGGAAATGCTGGCAGTAAAACTGGCAATTCAGGCATTCAGACCATTTCTCCAACAAGGTCAACTGTTGATAAAGACAGACAACACCACAGTTATGTGGTACATCAACAAACAGGGAGGCACACACATTACCCTCTATGCCGGATGGCAATAGACCTCTGGAATGTGGCCCTGAGCTTCAACATTCAGTTACAAGCAATTTTGTGCCAGGAAAGAAAAACATTCTAGCAGACATACTAAGCAGAACTACCACGGATGCCCACGAATGGATGCTGCATCCAGACATCTTCAAAACCATTACAAGAAAGTGGGGACTACCAGAAATAGACTTATTTGCATCCCCACGCAATCACCAACTGAAGAAATTCTGCACGAGGACATACCACCCACTTGCTTGGAAAGTGGACTCCCTATCTTTCAGTTGGAAAAACCTGACAGCATATGCATTCCCACCACTTCCTTTGATGCACAAGGTGCTATTGAAAATCAAAGAGGACCGACCAAGGATCATCCTGATAGCTCCAGACTGGCCAAGGCAACATTGGTACCCACTACTGAGGAGCATGTCTCAGGAACAAATATGGACTCTACCTCTAGTTCCCTTACTGTTAACACAGAACAACTATAACACCCTGCATCCAAACCTGAAAACACTGCAGCTGTCTGCCTGGAACATTGCATAAGACCAAATAACCCAGATTTATCTCAAAGGGTTAAAGACATTATCTTGGAGGCTCGCAGACCCTCAACAAGAAAAAATTATTCAGCAAAATGGAAAAGATATCACATTTGGAGTACTGCAAAGGGAGAAAATGTGTCACTGGTAAACATAGCCAACATCCTGGAATACTTGGCAGAGCTCTTCCACAACGCCCTGTGCTATTCTCCCATTAAGATTCATGCATCAGCTATTTCAGCAGAATACAACTTGGATCCTCCCGTCTTCTCACATCCTCTGCTCAGGCAGTTTCTGAGAGGAATTAAAAATGTAAAACCACCTAGGAAACCACCATTGCCAGCATGGGACTTAAACTTTGTACTAGAAAAGTTGACACTCCTCCTTTCAACCAGCAGCAACAGCAGACTTACAATACTTATCATGGAAAACTGCTTTTCTGCTTGCAATCACTTCAGCAAGAAGGGTATCTGAGCTACAGGCATTAATGGCAGTACAGCCTTTCCTGATCTTCCATCAAGATAGAGTGTCCATGAGAACAAATCCTACTTTTATGCCAAAGGTGGTCTCCAGGGTATCTTTAAATCAAGCTATCCATCTACCTACATTCTTCCCCAACCCACAGAACAGGGGAGAAAGACTGTTGCATACCTTGGATGTACATAGACAACTACGCTACTACCTGGACAGGACCAAGGGCAATAGAAAAACTGACCAGCTACTGGTAGCATATGCAACAGGGATGGAAGGAAAAGCAATTTCAAAACAGACAATCTCTAAGTGGATCGGAAATTGCATTAGATTTTGTTACTCTTACCATGGGAAGAAAACTCCAGAAAACATCAGACCTCACTCTACAAGGGCAACAGCCACTACCACAGCTTTTCACGAGGAGTGGCTACCAAAGACATTTTAGAGGCTGCTACTTGGAGCTCCGTGCATACATTTGCCAAGCATTATAATTTGCCTTTATACTCCAGATCCCGAGCAGGTTTTGCCACTGCTGTTTTGCAAGGGATCTTAACTACACCATAATCTTTTTTCACCTCCTCCCCCAGTTTGGCTATGGTATTCTACCCATTTGTAAGGACTGCAGATGCATCCTTGAAGGACATAGTACAGTTTTGTACCTACCATAAATGTAGATGTCCGATAGGCATGCATCTGCAGTCAGGATTACCCACCCTCCTTCCCCTCTGTGGTACTCCCAGGGTACTTACCCATCTTGTAGCTAGCTGGGGGAATCTTTTATGGTGTATTTGTTTGTATATATGTACATACATGCTTATTTTTTGTTTGCTCTCCACTATTTGGAACCATTTGCATTTTCCAAATTTAGCATTCCTAGAGGGCACCTGGCATCTGGGGCAAGAAACACTGAGGAAAATGGCGTTGGCTGATGCCTTTATACCCGAAGAACTGCAGCTATGACGTCTGGTGAAGTGCGACACCAGCCGAGGCCCGACCCAGACTTTGGAATCCGGCCGACCGAAGGGCTGCCTGACGACAGGACAACCCATTTGTAAGGACTGCAGATGCATGCCTATCGGACATCTACATTTATGGTAGGTACAAAACTGTACTTTTTTTTATTGTTTCAGCTTTGCTACTTGTTAGGTAAACCAATGATTGTGCACTCATAGGAACAGAGAGAGATTGTCCGTTGTAAGTAATTGTATTTATAAATCATGCAAATTTTATTTATAAATCATGCAGTCTTGACAGCATGATCAGTTTCTTACTTGACAACTGTAAGTATGAAACCACATACACTATCCAGAGATGGTAGAAATTCATTCATCGCTGTGTAAATTGAGTTTTAATAAAAATGTAACTGAAAAAAAAATCATTCTGAATGTTTCTTTCCATTAAAAAGTTTTTACTTGTCTTTTAACTGATATGATGGATATCCATTGGATTACCACTAATGGATTGTCATAGGACTGAACAATATAACATGTCTGAGTTGTGGCAGTGTAAACCTGTGATATTGTCTGCTGGCCTTTTTCAGAACACTTTTGAGTGACTCTATTTTTACTTACAGAAACTGCAGGGTGAAATGAATCCTGGAAATATCACTGCAGTGTTGAAAACCTTGTTTGAAACATTACCTGGGAAAAACCCAAATTCTAATCGTGGATCATCCCACTGCCGAAAATGTGCTGTAGTAGGAAATTCTGGAAATCTTAAAGGTTCAAGATATGGATCGCTGATTGATAAACATGATTTTGTGATCAGGTATACAACATTTTAAGGTCTTGCTAGAAAATGCATGTAATGTTCCCATTCTCTGAGTCATAAACACAGATAAATTAGTGATATTTAAGAATGACAGCTAAGCAAAAAAAAAAGTCTGAATAATTTCTGTACAATGTGCATCACATATACGGAGAAAAAAATAAACTAGCTCTCCCTAGATGACTTGATATTAGAACTTTTGTAAACGTGTGTGCTCCACAATGGATTTTCCAGGGAAAATTGATTCAGATGAGATTGCTTCTTTCTTTTACTTCTGTGTCGTTTTACCATCTACTGTCACTGTTATTCAGAAAATGATTCAGCTGTGTCATATACTGTATTAGTGTTGAGTGCCACATAGGAAACACACACTGCATAATTTTGGAAACATTTCTGCAGGTGAAATGTTCTACAGGTTAAAATCCTTACTAATAAGAATGGAACTTCAAAAGAATATATATTATGAAGAAAGGAGAAGCAAATTGGTAGGTAATGATACACAGTAAATAATAAATATGAAGTGCAGTAAACTATGTAAATTGCTATGTATCCATGTACTGTTTTGCCAAATTTAGAAGCTCTCTATACAGACAATATGACAATGTGAGTTTCTTTTTTTTTGTTGCTATGTAAGTTATGACTTGCTTTATCATTCAGTGTAATTTCTTCTTTTTGTATTGTGTTTATGGAGCTTCTCTTCCCAGGCCTTCACTGAAAATGGGAAGCTGCCCAGTCAGACTGTCCTGTAAACAAATGTCAGATAAATTAAATAAATTGTGTTTGTATTTTTATTAAGGAATCTGTAGGCTGCTGGAACTGAAACTCTGGTAATCTGAACACAACCACCAGCCAAAATGTTTTCTCCATCCCTAATTCGGCCACCAGTTTTGTTCATTCTAAGGTGGTGATGGCTCTGAGACAGAGAACTATGTACAGGAACTCAAAAAGCAGTACAGGTAAAAGTCCCCCCCCCTTTTTTTTTTTAGCTGGAGTGGCCTTTTTCCAGTTTTAGTAATCCCAGTATAATGAGTGAACTTTCTCTGTTAATTGCATGCTACAGATCACTGAACTGGGCAAATCCTTTGTGACTCAATTAGATTTATGCCACTCATTTCTAGGTGCACTCTCTTTTTGGAACACATTAAGTACCCATTGATGAAGTTCTTATTTCTGATTCAGAAACAGTTCTGGACACCAGCAGGAAGGTAATGGCAAAGTCCTTCATTTTATGACTTACCCTCACAACATGAGACACCTTAATCTATCTGAGGGACCAGCCCTTTGTGATTCACTCCATAGTTTGTTCTTGCTAGGAATAATGTAACATTTTGTACCTTGGGACAGCTGCATTTTATGTACCCTGCAACACCAACTTACTGTCTTTCTGTACTTGCTGGCTGCGAAGAAAAGTTCTTCATATAACTCTGAATCCAGGTAGTTACTGGTACCTCTCATTACCATCATGTTGTTACACCAGTTCTTTGAAATGTTCACTGTACCTTTACATTATCTGTATAGCTGTTTTTCTGTTTTACTGACTACATAGTTTGGGAACCTTCATTCTCAGAATGGCTGGCACTGTGCCATTCTATTAATTCCCCTCCACTTTGCCATCTTGAGGTTGCAGATCATTTTGACAGTGCAGCTTTAGTCTTCTGTACTCAATCCTTTGCCTTTCAGGAACCTTATCTGTGTAACTGACAGCTGTGATTGCTTAGGTAGCTTCCTCCATTAAGTTGCTTCTTTCGGTCCTTAAAAACACACCATTTTGTTGTGAGCTTCCCCCTACTGTTTTTGGAATTGTTTATTGTTTTTCTATTCATTGTTACTGAAATGTACTGTAGGCTGGTGCTGTTAATATGTGGAACAGCAAATACTGGTAAAAGAATAGCATTGCCCTTCAGAGAGACATAAAACAGATGTAGAAGAAATGGAAGGACAGGCACAGTTTACTCATGAGATAACTCAAACATAATGGTTTACAGTTTTTTCTTCTCATCCAAGATGCAACAGATACATTCTTGCTGTATCAATTTGTCTGTGATAAGATCTTCACCAATGAGTCCTGTTTTGTTTATTTCTTCTCTACCAAGTAGAAATCAGCAGGTTGTCAGCAGAAACCTACATTCAGGGATGTAAATGTGCTCAACACATGCATACTACATTGTACTGCACCAGTTTCATTAGCTTGTTCATCACAAGTGCTCATCAGTTTACCTTTCCACCATTGAACACCCTCCTGCATCAGTGACACAATATTGCAAAAATGTTTGCTTAAAATATATACTTGACCATCTTGCGTGAAAGCACTTTGTCACATCAAGGAAGGGGTTCTGCCGTAAGTCAGCAGACATGGCAAAAACATACGTTATACTCCTTGACCTAGGTTGGGTTTGAAGCCCAAGCAGTACAGCCAGAGGATCATCCAAGGTCAGATCTCCAATGGATGAGTCTTGGAGAACTGATTTCCTAAATATGACTGTAGTCCCAGAATTATGGTCAATACCATGTTTGATAAAAGTGTGTATCAAGAGCAAAGTGGTTGTAGAGCACAAATATTCACAATAGTGGCCCTCTGCAGTCACACACTGGTTACAGGTGGCATATGCTCCTCTAGTAGAGTGGCTGTTGGCCAGAGCATTTGATATTGAACAGTGAGCTGACAGATGGGAAAAAGACGCGTGTGGAAATTCACTTGAAAATTGTCTGCATAACAAGTACAAGCCCTTCCCTGTCTAGATGAAAAAAATGGTCCATTTTTCTAAACTCTTGTCTTTTCAAAGTAATACTTGAACTACCATTGCAAGTCTGCGGTGTGAGAAGCCCACTCTACCATTTGTTAGCAGCACTGAGAAAGCCAGAAGACTAATGGACTAGTTCAGTAGAACTTTTGAAACTGTCTTTTGGAGGAAGTGAGGGTTTATTTTCAGGGAAGGTCCTATCCTTATGAATGATACAGCTCTCTATGTGCGAGGGCACGAAACGTCAGGATGTAATGTATGTAGAGGCCAGGCAGCAGAAAGGGCATTTTTTAGGACATAAACTTTAATTGAGCTAGTAGGCTGAAATAGTGGACAGGTAAGCTTGTCTGCTGTGAAACTCTGTTCCCACAGAGGTGATGTTATTTTCAGTGAAGGACAGATGTCTCGTGCTTCTTAAACCTGTGACAAGTCACTGTTCACAATTCTACGATCTCCGAGGTCACAGTATGCAGAAATAACTGAATCACATGTAGTGACCATGGAGTAACTGAGGCTGAAGTCATGCCAGTATCTGAGAGTAAACTAATCTGTAAAACATGTATATGGGGTATTGCTTTCCCCAAATCAAGAAAACATTTTTACTTCACTTCAGTATGCTTGTTGAGTGCCAGTGTGTCATCTATGAGATGAATGCTGGCAAGTCCAGTAGAATGTATATATTCACGACAAAAACAAAAGTCCTGCAATTTTTTTTTTATTTCATACCTTCACATGGTGAAATAAAGAATTGCATGGACTTTTGTTTTTGTCAAGAAATTAAGTTTATTATTTTCTATCATTTGTTATACAAATCCAGTTGCATGAAAGTATGTTTAGCCCATTCTTTAAGTGGAGCTTGTTGTCCTCCCCAACCATGTGAAAGACAGCTATAGCTAGGGCTGGCACATTTCATCTGATATAAGAATGCATTTTGGTCTTTCAGGAGCTTTGCTATGAAGTCTAGAGTCAGGGATAATGATGTGAATTCATGCAGGCATTTGTGCAATGGAATGACAATACTCACCTTTCCTCTCTTTTCTGCTGCACTGAACAGAAGAGATGTATGTTAGTGTTCTTCAGAGTGAAAAATAACGAGCTCTGTTGTACCTTATTTTGCCACACTTTTACCAAGAATACCATCTACACACATGGAGCTCCAGATCGATGTCAGAAAAAGTTAATAATTGTATTTCTTGTGGGAAGCAAATACCTCATAAGGACTTTCATTCTTACTGTATTCCTTGCCTAGGCCCTGACCACGACGTTTCGTTGTCGGTTTTGTGCTAGGTTTTTGTGCTAGCCCTATTAAGCGTCGGTACGATTTTGCACTAAGCTATTTTGGGTGCAGATTTAATTATACAATGTCGTCAGATAGCCATCCGACTACTGGAGTTCACAAAAAGCGCAAAGAAAAAGACAGGCAACCGAGGTCCAAAACCGACAAAGCTTCTCCTAAGCCATTCGCCAGTTCTCAGTGAGGCGTTTTCGCAGCCCCTGATGCCCGCTACATTAGAGTCGCAGGCCGCTACCGACTCCCATGTGGAATCAGTCAGGCCGCTGGAAACTCAAGGTATTGGAGCCTCGGACACTATTCCCTCAGATGGGTCCGGAGCCGCTGAGCAGGCATTGGCTTCTGATGGTGTATTCAGACCTAAACAATTATACATTAAACCGACTTCACCTTCAAAGGCAAAGACTAAAGCACCTTTAAAAGCAAAGAAACAAGTTCACCAGCCACATGGACAGGCCTCCATGCCCAAAACACAGATGCTCAAAATGGCCAAAGACTTAATTACCTTGATCAGGGGTTCCCATCCCCCTCCTGATAAGAGGCCTAGGCAAGAGACAGACTATGAATCTTCAGATCAGGTTTCCATTTCCTCTGATTAGGAATATTCTCTTTTCTCCTATAAGGATTCTGATGCTGAAGAATCTATTCCTTCAGCTTGTCCTCCTGAGGACTATTCCTTTGGGTAAACCTTGCATACCTTGAGGGAGCATTTCCACTGGGAGAGCCAAGATTTTTCAGAATCTAAGAAGAGGCTCAGGGACTTCCTTCTACTACCTCAACACAGGCCTCTAGCTACTCCACCTGTGTTAGACATTGTAGATGTGTTTTCAGAGTCTAGTCTGACCCCTGACTCCTTACCTTCATCTCCTGTTAAGCCTGACAGATACTACAAGGGTTCCTGACTCTCATAAATTCCTTTTCAAAAACCCTGATGTCCTTCAAGGATGCATCTGCAGTCATAACATATGGGTTGTCCTGCCTCAGGCAGCCCTTCGGTCGGCCGGATTCCAAAGTCTGGGTCTGGCCTCGGCTGATGTCGCACCTTCCCCGACGTCAGAGCGTCTGGGGTATAAAAGCATCAGCCGACGCCATTTTCCCCAGTCTTTCTTGCCGCACGGTGCCCGAAGCAGAAGCGGTTCGCAAGTGCCAGTCAGTCAGATCCAGTGATTTCAGCAGGATTTGGTACACAACTCACAGCAGGTTAGTAATCATTTCTTAAAATGTGGTTATGATGCATTGGAGGCTTCATTTAGGTCAGCTATGACTGGGGCAGTTATTCGTAGGCATGCCTGGCTGAAGGAACAATCTTTGCCAGACCATGTTAAAGCTAAACTCCTGGATGCTCCAATGGAGAAACAAAATTTATTTGGCTCCTCTGCTCAGGAGGTCTTAAAAAAGTATGAAGAAAAGGCAAAATCTGTGCAAACAGTTAAGGATTTCCTACAAGTACAACCACCGAGATTCAGCAGAAACTGGCCTACTAAGAATTGGTCCTTTCCAGACTCGGACAGAGCCCAGAGAGGCGGGAACAGACACCCCAGAGGCAGAGGCCAATCTAGGGGCTCTTTCAGAGGCCGCCAGTGGCAGCCTGCCAACCAGAGAGGTAGTGCAACAGCAGCAACAACAACTACTACACCAGGACAGGCTCAATGACTTTACTCTGATTCCGCCCACCAGGGCTCAACTGGAAGCACTCTTGGGTGGAAAGCTTGCTTTATTCTCGGAAAATTGGCATTATATTACAAGGGACACATGGACACTGCAAATAATAGACAAAGGATACAGGTTCCACTTCCACACTTTGCCAAAAAGAAACGGAATGCCAAACCTACCACCAAATCAGAGGGCAGAGGCTTAAAGCAGATCAACAACTTGCTTCAAATGAAAGCTATAGAAAAGGTACCACTTTCAGAGCTAGGCCAAGGATTTTACTCCAGACTATTCCTTGTACCAAGAAAAGAAAATCAATGGAGGCCTATTCTCGACCTGTCCGCACTGAATACTTACCTCATTGTGCGAAAATTCAAGATGCTGACCCTACAGCAACTTCTTCCCATGTTGGGCAAGGAGTCTTGGCTGGTGACTCTAGATCTCAAGGAGGCATACCTGCACGTCCCTATTCGACCAAACTGCAGAAGACACCTCAGATTTCTTGCAGGATCAGAGCATTATCAATTCTCAGCATTGCCCTTTGGCTTATCTACTGCGCCCAGAGTATTCACGAAATGCCTGGCATCAGTAATTGCACACTGCAGACTTCAGGGGATTCAAATCTACCCTTATCTGGATGACTGCCTTATACAAGCGGACAACAAGGTAAATTTGATAAAAGACTTGGCCTATGCCATCCACCTGCTACAGGCATTGGGATACACAGTCAACATCCAAAAATCAAGACTGGTTCCATCCCAAAGGATAACCTTTCTGGGTGCGGATCTAGATACAACCACCCAAATGGCCTTTCTCACAAAAGAAAAACAAAAACAACTTCCAGATTACTTCATGAATCTGACAAGACAAGCTCAGCTTACTGCAAGGAAAATCCTGCAGGCCCTGGGTTACATGGCATCCTGCATAATTCTGATACCACAGGCCAGGCTGCATATGAGAAAATTGCAATGGTACCTAAGGAGTGTATGGTCTCAACAGTCACAGTTTGGATACCTTGATACCAATCATTCCTTGCCTTCAAAAGGAATTCCTGTGGTGGGCTCAGGCCTGCCAGTCCAACAGAGGGTTGCCTTTCAACAAGCCAAAAACAAAACAAACCATCACCACGGACGCTTCAGACCGAGGATGGGGAGCACACATGGAGGGCAACTGTATCCAGGGCTTATGGTCTCAAGGACAGCTACACATGCACATAAACCAAAAGGAAATGCTGACAGTGATGCATGCAATCGAGGCTTTCAAACCCTTCCTTCATCAAGACCACCTGTTAATAAGGACAGACAACACCACAGTCATGTGGTACATAAACAAGCAGGGAGGCACACACTCCTACCCTTCATGCCGGCTGGCTATGAATCCATGGGAGCTATGCCTGAAACTCAATATCCAACTGCAGTCCCAGTTCGTGCCAGGAAAGGAGAATGCACTGGCAGACAGCTTAAGCAGAACTACCATGGATGCACACGAATGGATGCTGCACCCAGACATCTTCCAACTCATTACAAAGGCATGGGGAATGCCGGAGATAGATCTGTTCGCCTCCCCCCTCAACCATCAACTGAGGACATTTTGCTCAAGGACATACCACCTACAAGCATGGAGGGTGGACTCTCTCTTTCAGCTGGAAAGCTCTAAAAGTATATGCCTTCCCACCTCTCCCTTTAATGTACAAGGTTCTACTGAAGATCAGGAAGGAAAAGCCAAGAGTGATTCTGATAGCTCCAGACTGGCCAAGGCAACACTGGTATCCACTATTGAGGAGCATGTCACAGGCAAAACCATAGCCTCTCCCCCTATGGCCTCTTCTTCTGACGCAGAACAATTTCAAGATCATGCATCCCAACTTAAAAACATTGCAGCTAACTGCCTGGAAAATCCCTTAAATCCAAAACAAAATGTTTTATCACAGAGAGTGAAGGACATTATCATGGAAGCTCGCCGGCCTTCCACAAGGAAGACATACTCAGCTAAATGGAAAAGATTTTTCATTTGGAGCACATCAGAAGGCTTAGATGTGACAGTGGCAAGCATGACACATATTCTGGAATACTTAGCAGAACTGTTCCACAATGGCCTTTCCTATTTTTCCGTTAAGATTCATGCCTCAGCAATTTCAGCAGGATACAATGTGGATCCACCTATCTTCTCACACCCTCTCCTCAAGCAATTTCTGAGAGGGATCAAAAATATCAAACCTCCAAGAAAGCCCCCTTTACCTGCTTGGAATCTCAACTTTGTCTTGGAGAAACTAACACTTCCTCCCTTTGAACCAGCAGCAACAGCAGATCTTCAGTTTCTGTCTTGGAAAACTGCATTCCTTCTGGCAATAACTTCAGCAAGAAGAGTATCTGAGTTACAAGCATTAATGGCAGTACAGCCATTTCTTATCTTCCATCAGGACAGAGTTACACTAAGAACTAATCCTACTTTTATGCCAAAGGTGGTATCTAGGGTACCCTTGAACCAAGCTATTCACTTGCCTACGTTCTTCCCAAACCCACAGAATAGGGGGGAAAAACTTCTGCACACCCTGGATATACACAGACAACTACGCTACTACTTGGACAGAACTAAAAGTAGCAGAAAAACTGACCAACTATTTGTAGCACATGCTGCTGGGGTGCAAGGAAAAGCAATTTCCAAACAGACAATTTCAAAATGGATAGGAAATTGCATTCGATTTTGTTACTCCTTTCATGGAAAGTCAGTTCCTGCAAACATCAGGCCTCATTCCACAAGGGCCACAGCCACTATTACAGCCTTCCTACGAGGGGTGGCTACCAAGGACATTTTAGAAGCTGCTACTTGGAGCTCCGTGCATACATTTTCCAAACATTACAATCTACCTTTATACTCCAGATCCAGAGCAGGCTTTGCTACTGCAGTCCTGCAGGGGATCTTAACTACACCATCTTTTTCTTAGTACCTCCTCCCCCAGATTGGCTATGGTATTCTACCCATATGTTATGACTGCAGATGCATCCTTGAAGGACATAGTACAGTTTTGTACCTACCATAAATGTAGATGTCCGATAGGTATGCATCTGCAGTCAGGTTTACCCTCCCTCCTACCCCTCTGTGATATTCCTAGGGTGCTTACCCCTCTTTTAGCTAGCTGGGGGAATCTATTATGGTGTATTTGTTTGTATATACATGTATGTATATATATATATATATATATATATATATATATATATATATATATATATATATATATATATATAATTTTGCAAATGTTTGGAATTCTATTGCATTTATCCAAATTTAGCCTTCCTAGAGGGCACCTGGCATCTGGGACAAGAAAAACTGAGGAAAATGGCGTTAGACGCTCTGACGTCGGGGAAGGTGCGACATCAGCTGAGGCCAGACCCAGACTTTGGAATCCGGCTGACCGAAGTGCTGCCTGAGGCAGGACAACCCATATGTTATGACTGCAGATGCATACCTATCGGACATCTACATTTATGGTAGGTACAAAACTGTACTTTTCAGACCCAGAAGCTATTTCTCAGGGTCCCAAAGGGGTTAAGGCTTCCACTGCAAAAAACCTTACCCCCCTCTGACAGAGATTCTAGGGCACTGGATAGATGGGGAAAAAAGATTTGCACATCTGCTACCTTAGCTATAAGGGCCTTAAACTGCCAGTTTCATATGCTCAAGTATCGGCAATATGTCATGACACTGCTTAAACAGAAAATGTTGGTAAATTCTGAATGTGCAGATAACAAAGAAATGCAGGATTTATTGCATGCAGCTGAACAAGTTGGAAAGCATACTTTGCAATGTGGTTTTGATTCTCTGGTGGCCTCCTGCAGGGCCGCTGTTACAGGTTCTGTAATTAGGAGGCATGCTTGGCTAAAGGAACAAAATCTGCCTGATCATGTCAAAGCTAAATTATTAGATGCACCATTACAGCGTGATACCTTGTTTGGTGTTAAGACAGAAGAGGTGTTAAAGAAAATGGAGGGCAAAGCTAAATCTATGCAAACGGTCAAAGATTTTTTTACAGGTACAGCCACCTAGGTTTAGCAGACACTGGCCTACAAAGAACTGGTCCTTTCCAGTGTCAGACAGACCTCAAAGGGGCAGATTCAGATGCCCTAGAGGCAGATCCCAGCCGCAAGGTTCGTACAGGTCTAAGCAATGGGGTGCTCCTACCTCCAAAAGTGGAGAAGACAAATCACAACCATTACAGGAGTCAGTCCCCCAATGACTTCCCCCCTGCCTGCACCAAGCACTTATCTACTGGCAGCACCCTTCGGGGGAAAAATAGCACTTTTTTCTCAAAATTGGCACATTATAACCCAGGACAAATGGGTTCTAGACATAGTTTCACAAGGCTACAAGTTTCACTTCCATACCATGCCAAGGGCAAACGGTTGGCCAGATCTGCCAAAAAAATCAATGGGCAGAGGCTCAAAAACAAGTCTCATCCCTCATGGACATGGGGGCTATTCAACAAGTGCCACAGCAAGAGCAGAGACAAGGATTTTACTCAAGACTGTTCTTGGTACCCAGAAAGGACAAAGCATGGAGACCAATACTGGACCTATCTATTCTAAACACTTTCCTGGATGTACCAAAATTCAAGATGTTGATCTTACAGCAGCTTCTGCCCGTGCTGGGCAGAAAGGCTTGGCTCATCACTTTAGACCTAAAAGAGGCATACCTGCATGTCCCAATCAGACAATCATGCAGAAGATACCTCAGATTCAAGGCTGGTTCAAAGCATTACCAATTCTCTGCACTGCCCTTTGGCTTATCTACTGCGCCCAGGGTCTTCACAAAGTGCCTGGCACCAGTAATTGCTTTCTGCAGACAGAGGAATACAAATATATCCTTACTTGGATGACTGCCTCATTCAAGCAGAGAACAAGGACATTCTACTACAGCATCTGGCATTTGTGAAAAGTCTTTTAACATGCCTAGGGTACACAGTCAATGAAAAGAAATCAAAACTAGTACCCTGTCAAAAGATAATATTCCTGGGTGCACGTTTAAATACAACTGCCCAGATGGCTTATCTCACGCCAGACAAAAAAAGGCAACGGACTACCTATTTTAAGGAAATGGCAACAAAGGCCCAGTTATCTGCAAGAAAAATTCTGCAGGCTTTGGGCTTCATGGCATCCTGCATCCTACTAATTCCATATGCAAGACTGCATATGAGGAAACTTCGATGGTACCTAAAAAGTGTTTGGACACAAGATTGCCACAGCCTGGAAACAATGATTACTCTCATTCCCTGCCTGCAACAGGAGTTTCGATGGTGGGCAAAGGCTTGTCACCAAAACAAGGGACAGCCATTCTCACTACCCCAGCCAGGCAGAACCTAACAACGGATGCATCAGATTATGCCTTGGGGGGGGGGGGGGGCACAAGGCAGGAAGAGGCATTCAGGGCACCTGGTCCACAAATCAAATGCATCTACATAGCAATCAAAAAGAGATGCTAGCTGTTCAAAATGCCCTGACAGCCTTCAAGGACCTAATTCATCCGGGACAACTACTGATAAGACAGACAATACCACAGTCATGTGATACGTAAACAAGCAGGGAGGCACACATTCTTACCCCATTTGCAGACTAGCCATGGCTTTATGGGACACAGCACTGACTTACCAAGTTCATCTGCAGGCACAATTCCTGCCAAGAAAGGATAATAGTCTGGCAGACGAACTAAGCAGAAACCTCATGGATCCCCATGAGTGGCACCTGGATCCACAAGTCTTCAGCATGATAACAAAGAAATGGGGATGCCCGGACATAGATCTATTTGCCTCCCCTCACAACTATAAACTAAAGAGATTCTGCACAAGGACTTATCACAGACAAGCATGGAAAGTGGACGCCTTATCTTTCAACTGGAAAAACCTATCAGTATATGCCTTTCCTCCACTGCCTCTCCTCACCAAGGTACTACTAAAGGTGAGACAGGAGAAACCAAAAATTATTCTGATTACCCCAGACTGGCCCTGCCAGTACTGGTGTCCGATCTTAAGGAACTTGTCTCAATGCCCAGCATGGACCTTACCTCAGATAACTCACCTACTGTCCCAACAAAACAATCAGATTCTGCACAGCCAACTCAGGACTCTAAACCTGGCAGCATGGCGGATAATGTAGCCATACAAAGCACACCTCTCAGCAAAGCTGTGATGAATGTCATTTTGGAAGCCAGAAGACCTCGGACTAGAAAATCCTATGCTGGAAAATGGAAGAGATTTTGTGCTTGGAACCAAGCTCAAGGAACTGACACAGCTGTACCAAATATTCCTCATATTTTGCAATACTTAACTGAGATGCTGGACAAAGGCCTATCTTTTTCATCAATTAAAATTCATGCCTCTGTCATTTCGGCTCATTACAATACAGAGCCACCAATCTTTTCTCATCCTTTATTAAGGCAGCACCTCAGAGGAGCCAAAAATGTAAGGCCCCCAAGGAGATCACCAGTGCATGCATGGGACCTCAGTTATGTCCTGGAAAAACTCACCCTACCTCCTTTTGAGCCAGTTGCTACTGCGGATATAAAGTTTTTATCTTGGAAAACAGTTCTGCTACTAGAAATAACTTCTGCAAGAAGAGTGTCAGAGCTACAGGCTCTCATGGCTGTGGAACCTTTTATCATTTTTTATCCAGACAGGGTCTCTCTGAGGACAAACCCTACATTTATGCCTAAGGTGGTGTCCAGTGTAGCCCTTAACCAAACTATTAATTTGCCAACTTTTTATCCAAATCCACAGAACAAGGGGGAGAAAATTCTGCATTCTTTGGACGTACACAGACAACTTAGATTCTATTTGGACAAAACTAAAGTTTTCAGAAAGACAGAACAATTACTAGTGGCATATGCTGCAGGATCACAAGGAAAGGCCATCTCCAAGCAGACTTTCAAAGTGGATAGGTCACTGCATTCATTTCTGCTACTCTCAGCATGGCAAGATAGTGCCTAAGGGCATTAGGCTGCATTCAACCAGAGCTGCAGCCTTTCTCAGGGGAGTACCAACCGAAGACATTTTAGAGGCTGCTACTTGGAGTTCAGTGCACACCTTTACAAAGCATTACAATCTGCCACTGTACTTTAAATCCAGAGCAGGCATTGCCACTCAAGTTCTGCAGGGCCTCATAGCCGCTCCTAATGTTGTTTAGCTCCAGCCCCCCCAACCATAGCTTTGGGACTCTACCCAAATGTAATGACTGCAACAGTGAAACACGAAGAACATAGTACAGTTGTGTACACTTACCATAAATGTAGATGTTCGAGTGTATTCACTGTTGCAGTCTAGGTTACCCACCCGCCTTCCCCATTATTTCTGCTGGAACTTATCTTTACTTCTCTGATCTATACAACCTAAGTGGTGTATTTGCTTGTAGATGAAGGTAAAGTTTATTTTGGTGCATGTATGTTTATATATATATATATATATATATATATATATATATAGAGAGAGAGAGAGAGAGAGAGCCTACCCTGACATCTGGGGCAAGAAAAACTGAAGAAAATGGCGTCGGCTGCATCTTTTATACCCCTGATGACCTGACGTCAGGGAATGGGCGACAGCAACCGATGCAGGACCCAAGACTTTGGAATTCAGGCCGACTGAGGGCAACCTGCCAGCAGGATTACCCAAATGTAATGACTGCAACAGTGAATACACTGTAACATCTACATTTACGGTAAGTGTACACAACTGTACTTTGTCTGTTGTGAATAGATTTTCTGGAAACTCTCTTATACATGTTGAAAGCTCTTCAGCAGTAGTAGTTGAGAAGCTTGAAGATGGCCAGTTTGTTGAAATCTTGATGTTGCCTGGAACTTTATGACCTCACACAGTTCCCTTGCAGCAGTCAACAATGTCTCATGCAGTGGTCGGGAAGCTGATGCTCCTCATCTATGTCTTGACAGGATGTTCTCTGTCTGTAGATATGCTGTTCTACAATGCCGTTGATAGCTGATCTGATATAGTCAATTTCATTCAGAAATGTATACACATCCTTTTCAACAGTGGTTGCATCTGTGGTATGACACTGAAGTTACTTGTAAAGAATGTCAACATGGGGCATTATACGATGGAAAACAGCAAGCCAAAATTTAAATTCATCTTCAACTGTTCGCAGTAGCCCATTTGCTTCCTGTACAGTTGCTGCAGAAGATGTAGGACACCTTTACAAATAATGAAAGCGCTCAGACAACAGCTCCAAGTTTTCGTACACTGTATTTACAGTACAGATATTAAAATTCCACCGTGTCCCTGACACTCTTGGCATGCGTTGTGATACTAAACGATCCAGAGCAGCTTGTCTTTGAACTGAATGAGAGAAAAAGGCTGGAATTCTGCCAAGTGTTAACAGAACACTGAAGAAACGATATTTTTTGTGTGGCTCTTTGCACCACCAGATTAAGTTGGTGGGCATAGTAGTGTACATAATAGGAATATTTAAGCTCCTCTCTCATGATAGCCTGAGCCCCATGCTGAACAGCACTCAGATGCACCATTATAACTCTGAGCAATCACTTTTTCATGCTGGTCTTCCACTACTTCTTTCAACTATTGTCTTATCACACCAGCAACATGCTCTGCTATCTGTCCAGGTGGTATAAAGTATCCCCCAAAACGTTCCAATACCTGTCCATTGACAACGTAATGGAACACAATGGCAGTTTGCCATAGCCCAAGAACATCAGTGGTTTCATCTGCAATTAGTGCTACAAATTTTGCAGTACGAATCTCCTTTTTTTATTTCTTCTATGCATATTGTTAGCATGCAGTCCAGGAGTTTATTTTGAACTGTTTTTGATGTTCCTTTAAAAACATTTGAAGTTCTTATGTGTTCAGCCAACTTCTGATCAATCTTGCAGGTGAAGTCTATCAGTCTCCAGAACATTCCTGCACTCATTGATGCTTCAGACTCATCATGACCTCTTAAAGCAACTTCTTCAGCACACAGCTTGATGCAGTCCATTATAAGTGATAGAACATGACTGTTTTCTACCACTTTTTTGTTGCATCTTTCCACTGATAACTGGTATCCACTACTTAACTGAGAACTGATATCCACAGTTCCCAACACTGCTAGACTCCTTTGGTTGTCAGAATATTTAGCACTGTTCATGATGTCCTTCAAGGATGCATCTGCAGTCCTAACATATGGGTTGTCCTGCCTCAGGCAGCCCTTCGGTCGGCCGGATTCCAAAGTCTGGGTCTGGCCTCGGCTGATGTCGCACTTCACCCGACGTCATAGCTGCTGTTTATTGGGTATAAAGGCATCAGCCGATGCCATTTTCCTCAGTCTTTCTTGCCGCGCGGTGCCCGAAGCAGAAGCTGTTCGCAAGTGCCGGTCGGTCAGATCCAGAGGTTTCTACTGCCGAAGACTTCTAAAAAGCTAAGTACCCCGTTGGGGACTCTTTCTTGCCTCAGCCGATGTCAGACAAAGTAAATAATTGTTTAACTTGTGGGAAACAAATACCTCATAAGGATTTCCACTCTTACTGCCTTCCTTGCTTAGGCCCAGACCACGACGTATCAGCTTGTCTAGCCTGTGCTTCCTTCAACCGACGGACACTTAGACGTCGGTCGGAGTTTGCAGAGGAGTTTTTTGGTCCCGCTTTTGCATACAAAATGCCGTCGGAGACTCCGACTACTCAATTAGCTAAAAAGCGCAAGGAAAAGGACCGACATTCGCGGCCCGCGGTTTCGGCTGAAACCACGGTTAGGCCACCCGCGAATGTCTCGGTTTCGGCTGAAACCGAGCCCCCGGTTCTTCCTCCGGCCGAAAGCATGCTTCCGATAGCCGAGGCCTCACAGAGCATGGCTGAATCTGCTACTGAATTTACTGCTACAGAAGCAGGCACCCAGGATTTATCAGACACTATTCCTTTAGACATAACTACCCCTGCACGTGGGGCTGCTAGACCCCCTGCTTCCATGTCTATCAAGGCTTTTGCCAGGGCTAAGGCCTTGCCTGCCAAAACTCCTTCACATAGGCATACCTCTAGTTCCCAAATACTCAGCCTGGCTGAGGATCTCATTTCTTTGATCAGAGGATCCCAACCTCACCCAGACAGGGCCTCTCAGCCCCCTCCAGACAAGAGGCTTAGGACTGAACCCCCGGACCCCCGGAACCTGTCTCTACAGATTATTCCTCGGATGACTCAGACCTTTCAGACCCTCACGAAGGCTCATATTCTCCTTATGAGGATTCTGATGCAGAAGACTCCATTCCTTCTGCTTCTCCTCCTGAAGAATTTTCCTTTGGGGAAACCTTGCATGCTATGCGGGAACACTTCCAATGGCAGGGACAGGATTTTTCAGATTCAAGGAAAAGGCTAAGGACTTTTTTACACTTACCACAGCATAGGCCTTTAGCCATTCCACCAGTACTAACAGTTGTTGATGATGCATATAATGATGCCTGTACTGCTCCTGATTCTCTTCCTCCGGCCCCTGCCAAGCCAGACAGATATTACAGGGTACCGGACACACACTACCATTTGTATAAGGCTCCTGTTGCAGACCCTGAAACCATTTCACAGGGCCCTAAAGGTGTGGCAGCTGCCTCTGCCAAAAACCCTCTTCCCTCTGAAAGGGAATCTAGAGCATTAGAGAGATGGGGTAAAAAGGTTTATACTTCTGCTACTCTTTCGACCAGGGCCTTGAACTGTCAATTTCACATGATTCAGTACCAGGAATTTTTGTTAGACCAGCTAAATAAAAAACTATCTTCTCCTGAACCTTTAGACCGCAAGTCCCTTCAGGATTTGGTACATAACTCTCAGCAGGTCAGTAACCATTTCTTAAAATGTGGCTATGATGCACTGGAGGCTTCCTTTAGATCAGCTATGACTGGAACAGTGATTTGAAGGCATGCCTGGTTAAAAGAACAATCCTTACCAGACCATGTTAAGTCAAAACTCCTAGATGCTCCCATGGAGAAACAAAGTTTGTTTGGCTCCCCTGCACAGGAGGTTCTAAAAAAGGTGGAAGAAAAAGCTAAATCTGTCCAAACAGTCAAGGATTTCTTACAGGTCCAACCTCCGAAGTTTAGCAGAAATTGGCCTTCGAAGAATTGGTCCTTTCCAGACAACTCCAGAGCGCAGAGAGGCAGAAATAGATGCCCAAGAGGCAGAGGTCAATCTAGGGGTACCTACAGGGGACGTCAGTGGCAACCTACCAACCAGAGAAGTACTGCCACAGATTCAACTGCAACCACTTCCACAGGGCAGACACAATGACTTGGCTCTAGTTCCGCCTACCAGGGAACAACTGGAAGCACCCTTGGGCAGAAAACTAGCCTTATTCTCCGACAACTGGCATTACATTACAGGAGACAAATGGACTTTACAAACAATAGACAAGGGCTACAGGTTTCACTTCCATACTCTACCAAAAAAGAGAGGAATGCCAAACCTACCACCAAGCAAAAAAGCAGACGCTCTAAGGCAAATCAACAACTTACTAAGGATGAGAGCTATAGAAGAGGTGCCACCTATGGAACAAGGCCAATGTTTTTACTCCAGGCTTTTCTTTGTACCAAGAAAAGAAAATCAATGGAGACCTATTCTAGATTTGTCTGCACTGAACACATACCTCATTGTTCCAAAATTCAAAATGCTGACCCTCCAGCAACTTCTTCCCATGCTGGTCAAGGAGTCTTGGCTGGTGACTCCAGATCTCAAGGAGGCATACCTGCACGTCCCTATACGACCAGATTGCAGAAGACACCTCAGATTTCTTGCAGGATCAGAGCATTATCAATTCTCAGCATTGCCTTTTGGCTTATCTACTGCGCCCAGAGTATTCACGAAATGCCTGGCATCAGTAATTGCTCATTGCAGACTTCAGGGAATTCAGATTTACCCATACCTGGACGACTGCCTAATACAAGCGGACAACAAGGCAAAGTTAACAAAAGATTTGGAAAATGTCATACAACTGTTGCAAGCCTTGGGATACACAGTCGACAAGAAAAAGTCAAGACTAGTACCATCCCAAAGGATAACATTCTTGGGTGCAGAATTAGACACATCAACTCAGATGGCTTTTCTCACAGAAGAAAAACAAAGGCAACTACCAGTCTACTTCATGACATTAACAACACAAACTCAGCTTACTGCAAGGAAAGTCCTGCAAGCCGTGGGCTACATGGCATCCTGCATAATATTGGTTCCGCATGCCAGGCTGCATATGAGAAAGCTACAATGGTATCTAAGGAATGTATGGTCTCAACACAAGCACAGTCTAGAAGCCCAGATTCCAATAATTCCATGCCTGAAGCAAGAATTCCTGTGGTGGGCTCAGACCTGTCAGTTGAACAGAGGCTTGCCTTTCCACAAACCACATCCAAGCCAGACCATCACCACGGACGCCTCAGACCTAGGATGGGGGGCACACATGTTGGACAAGTGTATACAAGGCCTATGGACCCAAGACCAGCTGAATCTACACATAAATCTAAAGGAGATGCTGGCAGTGAAACATGCGATCCAGGCATTCAGACCACTCCTTCAACAGGGTCATCTGCTGATAAGGACGGACAATACCACAGTCATGTGGTACATCAACAAACAGGGAGGTACACATTCATATCTTCTATGCCGGATGGCAATGGACCTGTAGAATGTGGCCCTGAACCTCAACATTCAACTTCAGGCCAGATTTGTACCAGGAAAAGAAAATTCTCTAGCAGACACCTTAAGCAGAACTACCACGGATGCTCACGAATGGATGCTGCATCCAGATATCTTCAAAACCATAACAAAGAAATGGGGACTACCACAGATAGACCTGTTTGCCTCCCCACACAATCACCAATTGAAGAAATTCTGCACAAGAGCATACCACCCACTTGCTTGGAGGGTGGACTCCTTTTCCTTCAGCTGGAAAAATCTGACAGCATATGCATTTCCACCTCTTCCCTTGATGTACAAAGTTCTACTGAAGATCAGAGAGGATCAGCCAAGGGTAATTCTGATAGCTCCAGACTGGCCGAGGCAACATTGGTACCCGCTACTGAGAAGCATGTCTCGGACACACGCATGGCATCTACCTCTATGTCCCTTACTATTAACACAGGACAACTACAAGATCCTACATCCAAACTTGAAAACACTGCAGCTAGCTGCTTGGAATATTGCATAAAACAAAATAACCCAGGTTTATCTCAGAGGGTTAAGGATATTATCCTGGAGGCACGCAGACCCTCCACAAGGAAGACTTATTCAGCCAAGTGGAAAAGATACCTCATTTGGAGTGCAGCAAAGGGAGAAAATGTCTCATTGGCAAACATAGCACACATCCTGGAATATTTAGCAGAGCTGTTCCACAATGGCCTGTCTTACTCCTCCATTAAGATTCATGCATCAGAAATTTCAGCAGAATACAACATGGATCCTCCTGTCTTCTCTCATCCTCTACTCAGGCAGTTCTTGAGAGGAATCAAAAATGTAAAGCCTCCAAGGAAGCCACCTTTACCTACATGGGATCTCAACTTTGTGCTGGGAAAGTTAACACTTCCCCCTTTTGAACCAGCAGCAACAGCAGAATTACAATTCTTGTCTTGGAAAACTGCTTTCCTGCTAGCAATTACTTCAGCAAGAAAGGGTATCTGAGTTACAGGCATTAATGGCAGTACAACCCTTCCTTATCTTCCATCAGGACAGAGTCTCTCTGAGAACTAACCCTACCTTTATGCCAAAAGTGGTCTCCTGAGTATCATTGAACCAAGCGATTCATTTACCTACATTCTTCCCCAACCCACAGAACAGGGGAAAGACTGCTACATACCTTGGATGTGCACAGACAATTACGCTACTATCTGGACAGAACTAAGACCAGCAGAAAACTGACCAGCTTCTGGTAGCATATGCAACAGGAATGCAAGGAAAAGCAATTTCAAAACAGACAATCTCAAAATGGATAGGAAATTGCATTCGATTTTGCTACTCTTTTCATGGAAAGACAACTCCTGATAATATCAGACCTCATTCCACAAGAGCTACAGCCACCACTACAGCTTTCCTACGAGGAGTGGCTACCAAAGACATTTTAGAAGCTGCTACTTGGAGCTCCGTGCATACATTTGCCAAGCATTACAATCTTCCTTATACTCTAGATCCCGAGCAGGTTTTGCAACTGCTGTTTTGCAAGGGATCTTAACTACACCATCTTTATCTTAGTGCCTCCTCCCCCAGTTTGGCTATGGTATTCTACCCATATGTTAGGACTGCAGATGCATCCTTGAAGGACATAGTACAGTTTTGTACCTACCATAAATGTAGATGTCCGATAGGTATGCATCTGCAGTCAGGATTACCCACCCTCCTTCCCTCTGTGGTATTCCTAGGTATTTACCCTCTTTTAGCTAGCTGGGGAATCTATTATGGTGTATTTGTTTGTATATATGTATATATATATATATATATATATATATATATATATATATATATATATATATATATATATTTTCATATTGTTTGCTCTCTACTGTTTGGAATTATTTGCATTTATCCAAATTTAGCCTTACTAGAGGGCACCTGGCATCTGGGGCAAGAAACACTGAGGAAAATGGCGTCGGCCGATGCCTTTATACCCAATAAACAGCAGCTATGACGTCGGGTGAAGTGCGACATCAGCCGAGGCCAGACCCAGACTTTGGAATCTGGCTGACCGAAGGGCTGCCTGAGGCAGGACAACCCATATGTTAGGACTGCAGATGCATACCTGTCGGACATCTACATTTATGGTCGGTACAAAACTGTACTTTCTCTGGACTTTTCTTCCATTCTCTTCAGGTCATTCATATACCCTTGGATGTCCAGGCATCCTCTCCACCGAACAATACACATGGGAAGCAGTACAAGTTGTTTGTTTCCCCACAACCACAGATCCAGGTATGTTTGTCATACACACGCAGCTTCAGCAGGTCAGTGTATGTTCTTGACCTACTTGTACAGTGAGACTCTATCTTCAGATCTGGTGTGGGACTTCCAGTCCTCTTGATTCTTAACTTTTCATCCAAAGTCAGGTCTCTAAAATTAGTAGATTTCTGATAGGCCACTGTAACACTCTGCTCACTCTTTCTGGTTATTGTAGTTGTAACTCTGAAATGAAGATATTACAGAAATGGTTAACTGCCACTGTTGTGTACATTTTAAAGTACAGCTTCAAGAACAACACTCATTTCGTTGACAGTCTCCCACAGCCATGATCTACCAACTGTCTGGCTTGGCCATGCCAAGATTAAAAAAATAAGACTATATTAATGCGTTTGTGATGCACACACTGTCACAGCTTACATTTTGTCTTAATTCTGGCTTTGCAGGACTAAAGATAAAACGGGGGCAAGTCATTTCCTTGCCCACCACTACACTTTCTGCTTTGATCCTTCCAGCATTAAAATATATCTGCTGCACAGCAACAATAGTCACAGCCTGTATGCATGTTGCTTGCTCCCTCAGACATACTAGTTTTGCAAAGCCAGAATTACAACAGTAAATGGCCAGTGATTTCATTCTCTCACTGACATGAAAGTCTCCCATCCCAATAGGCTACCGAAAGTACCTGGCTCGAACCTCTGAAATCAGAAAGCAAAACAGCAATGTAACTGCATCTTTCACACAAAGATTATCCAGAGGGTCAGCACTTATATTCCATTTCACTCCATCCAAATGCACAGCAGTCAGTAAGTAAACAGTAAGTAGTAGGGCCACTCATTTCATTTCATTTCCAAAAAGCAACCCCCGGTTAGTTCTGCAAAGCCAGAATTGCACCAAAGCTACAATGCCAAACATTTCATCCACAAACAGCCATCGTATCAATTGCCAACCTAAAATATCTGCTGACCCTACTTGGATTAAAATGAAAATATTAATGGCTGCATTAATTTAGGCTGTTGCACAGAAACGGACAACATCTGAAGTAGTTACTTCATTTGATCTGCAACCTGTGAGTGTCGGATCCGACCTCCAAGATCCGAGCTCCTAGCTCCTCCCCCCTACCCATAATCCCCTAGTACCAACCACATTACCTCAGATCGTTTTTTGCTGCGGCTAAAGAAACTTCCTTGTGAAGAGCTCCTGGCTGGGTGAGATCATTGCTGGTTTTTAAACCAATTTTTCACTCAGAGTTGTCGTGTGTGTGTTAGTTCCCCTTTTTCTGCTCTTGTACTAGTTTTTTGGTCACTTTTGTTAAATTTATAACTAGTTTTTATCTTCACTCCCCTCCCCCTCCTAGTGTTTGGGTGTGTGTGTGAATAATGTCAGAAGGGCCTAAAGCCATTTTCTCTAAATGTACTGAGTGTGGCCACAAGCATGTTCATCGTGCATACAGCTGCAGTCCTTACAGATGGGTTCTCCTGCCGTCAGGCGGGTCCTCGGTCGGCCGAATTCCAAAGTCTAGGTCTGGCGTCGGTTGTTGTCGCTTCTTCCCTGACGTCAGTGCGACAGGGGTATAAAGGAACCAGCCGACGCCATTTTCTCCAGTCTTTCTTGCCGCGTGGTGCCCGAAGCAGAAGCAGTTTGCAAGTGCCGGTTGGCCAGCCCCTGAGATTACGAAAAATTTGGAAACCGAAGTCTTCTAAAAGCTAAGTACCCGGTTGGGGAACCTTTTCTTGCCTCAGACCGATGTCAGACAAAGTCAATAATTGTATTTCTTGTGGGGAGCAAATACCGCATAAGGATTTCCATTCCCTCTGTATACCTTGTTTAGGCCCAGACCGCAATGTCTCTGCCTGTCGCTTTTGTGCTACATTCAACAAACGCACTATTAAGCGTCGGGCGGAGTTCGTCCAGCATTATTTTGGAAAAGCATTTAACTATACCATGTCATCGGATACTCCGACTCCGGTTTTGTCTAAAAAACGCAAAGACAAGGACCGACACTCAAGGTCCGCGGCCTCTACCGACACCACGCCAAAGCCTACTACACGCGGTCCGGTTCTCAATGAGGCGCCTACGCAGCCCCTGCCTACCGACGACCTGTCTTTGACGGTGTCTCCTGTACCCAAGGTCGCAGGCCCCTCGACCCACACCCCGATTACAGATACCGAAGCCACTCTTGGCGCTGAAACTCAGAATGTGGACAGATCCACTTCCACTCAAGGTGTCTTCAGACCTTCCTCTTCTTTCTCCATCAAGGCTTTCACAAAGGCTAAAGCATCCATGCACTCTAAGAGATCAGCTGCTCAGGGCCCATCTCCAGGCCCCATGCCTAATTAACAGATGCTCAAAATGGCTGAGGATTTAATTACTCTTATCAGAGGATCTCAGCCCTCTCCGGACAAAAGGCCTAGAGAGGAGGTGGATTCCCCCTCCTCTGATCAGGGTTCCATTATTTTAGAGCACTCTGATGATCAGGAACCTTCTTACTCCCCTTTTGAAGACTCTGATGCGGAGGAGTCCATACCTTCTGTATCCCCCCCTGAGGATTATTCATTTGGGGAAACTTTGCATACATTAAGGGAACACTTCCACTAGGAAGGCCAGGAATATTCTGATTACAAGAAAAGGCTCAGGGAATTTCTCTTACTTCCTCAGCACAGACCTGGCTATACCTCCTGTCTTGGACATACTAGATGATGTTTACTCAGAGGCCTGCCTTAACCCGGACTCTCTACCTCCAGCTCCTGTTAAGCCTGACAGGTACTACAGGGTTCCTGACTCACACCAATTTCTATACAAAAGCCATGCTGCTGACCCAGAAACCATCTCACAGGGCCCCAAAGGAGTTAAGGCCTCCATTGCTAAAAATCCATTGCCTTCCGAGAGAGATTCCAGATCCTTAGAAAGGTGGGGAAAAAAGGTATATACCTCGGCTACCTTATCCATGAGGGCTTTAAACTGTCAGTTTCATATGCTAAAATTTCAACAGTTTTTGTTATCAGAATTGAAAAGTAAAATATCACAGCCTGAACAACCAGACTTAAAAGAGTTGCAGGATTTGATACATAGTGCAGAACAAGTGGGTAAGCATACCTTACAATGTGGTTTTGATGCTCTAGAGGCCTCATGTAGAGCTGCTGTTACAGGATCAGTCAAACGTAGGCATGCATGGCTCAAGGAACAAGCCCTGCCTGACCATGTCAAAGCTAAATTACTAGACGCCCCTCTTCAAAAGGATGTACTATTTGGTGCTAATGCTGAGGAGGTATTAAGGAAAATGCAGGAAAAGGCTAAATCAATGCAAACGGTGAAAGAATTTCTACAGGTTCAACCCCCACATTTTAGTAGAAATTGGCCTTCAAAGAACTGGTCCTTTCCTGCCACAGACAGACCCCAAAGAGGCAGATACAGGTGCCCGAGGGGCAGAGGTCAAGCCCAAGGATCGTATAGAGGCAGACAATGGCAAGCTCCTACACAAAGAGGTGGGGAGGACAACTCGCAATCTTTCAGAAAGCAAACCCAATGACTTACCCCTTTGCAGACCAACCAGGTCTCAAATGGTAGCCCCCTTAGGAGGAAAGCTGTCATTATTTTCAAAAAATTGGCATATTGTCACAAAAGACAAATGGATACTGGACATTATAAACAGAGGCTACAGATTTCATTTTCACACCATTCCAAAAATGAGAGGTATGCCAAATCTGCCACACAATCAAAGGGCAGAGGCACAAAGGCAAATTACAAAGCTCATAAACATGAAAGCTATTCGGGAGGTACCTACGCACGAACAAGGCCAAGGTTTTTATTACAGGCTATTCCTGGTACCAAGGAAGGGAAAAGATTGGAGACCTATTTTGGACCTGTCCATACTAAACACATTTCTACTCGTACCAAAATTCAAGATGCTCCCTCTACAGCAACTTCTTCCCATGCTGGGCAAGGGGTCTTGGCTGGTAACATTGGACCTCAAGGAGGCACACCTGCATGTCCCAATCAGACAAAGTTGCAGAAGATACCTCCGATTTCTTGCAGGTTCAATTCATTATCAATTCTCTGCATTGCCCTTTGGCTTATCTACTGTGCCCAGAGTATTCACGAAATGCCTGGCATCAGTAATTGCCTTCTGCAGACTTCAAGGGATTTAAATATATCCTTATTTGGACTACTGCCTGATCCAAGTGGACAGCAAGCGCATACTTCTGAAACATCTAGCTTATGTAATAATGTTGTTGAGATCTCTGAGATACACAGTCAACAAAAAGAAATCAAGACTAATACCTTCTCATAAGATAATTTTCCTGGGTGCCAACTTGGATACAAACACCCAGATGGCCTACCTCACAACAGAGAAGCAGGGGCAGTTACCTCAGTATTTCACAGTACTAGCAAATTGCACCAGGCTTACTGCAAGGAAAATCCTGCAGGCTCTGGGATTCATGGCATCTTGCATCTTACTAATCCCATGTGCAAAGCTGCATATGAGGAAACTTCAATGGTACCTAAAAAACATATGGTCTCAACACAGCCACAGTTTGGAAACAATAATACCACTAATTCCATGTCTGCAAAAGGAATTTTGGTGGTGGGCTCAAGCTTGCCAAACAAACACAGGTCTTCCATTCAGCAAGCCTCAAGCAAACCAAGTCATCACAACAGATGCCTCAGACTACGCCTGGGGGGCGCACATGGTAGATCGGTGCATTCAGGGCAAATGGTCCCAAAAAGAAAAGCACCTTCATATAAATCAAAAGGAAATGCTAGCAGTAATAAATGCTATTATAGCCTTCAAGGACCTTCTGCAACCAGGACAACTACTGATAAGAACAGACAACACCACAGTTATGTGGTACATAAACAAGCAGGGGGGAACTCATTCCTACCCTCTATGCAGACTAGCCATGTCACTTTGGAACATGGCCATGGACTTACAACTAGAACTACAAACACAGTACTTGCCAGACAAGGAAAACACACTGGCAGACAACCTAAGCAGAAATATGACAGATCCACACGAATGGAAGTTGCATCCAGAAGTCTTTTCAGAGATAATCCAAGCATGGGGAAGGCCAGATATAGATCTGTTTGCCTCCCACAAAAATCATCAATTGACAAAGTTTTGCTCAAGGATTTTCCACCCAAAGGCCTGGAGAGTGGATGCTCTCTCTTTTTTTGTTGGACATCAATGACAGTTTATGCATTCCCACCTCTTCCTCTGCTGCCCAAAGTTCTATTGAAAACCAGAACAGACAGACCAAAAATGATCCTCATTGCTCCGGACTGGCCAAGACAACACTGGTGCCCACTCCTGAGGAGCCTGATGCATTCACCACCATGGACACTGCCTCTAATGCCACTTCTCTTGACTCAACACAGCTACAAAACTCTTCACAACCAGCTAAAGACACTCAATCTAGCTGCATGGAAGATCCCTTATCATCACAACAAGCATTACTCTCCAAGGAGGTTCAGGATGTCATTTTGGAGGCCAGAAGGCCGTCAACTAGAAAAGCTTACTCCGCAAAATGGAAGCGGTTTTGCACCTGGAATGAGAAAAGGGGTCAGGATCCTGGGAAACTGAATTTACCTTAAATCCTACAGTATTTAACGGAGCTGTTAAGAACTGGACTTTCATTCTCCTCTATCAAAATCCATGCCTCAGCCATTTCTGCAGAATACAACACTGGCCCACCCTTATTCTCACATCCTCTCTTAAGGCAGTTCCTCAGAGGGGCTAAGAATCTAAGACCACCAAGAAAACAGCCAATACCTGCTTGGGATCTCAATTTCATTCTGGAAAAACTGACCTTGCCTCCCTTTGAACCAGCTTCCTCATCAGATTTGCAATACTTGTCCTGGAAAACAGCTTTCCTTCTGGCAATTACCTCAGCTCGTAGAGTTTCAGAACTACAAGCACTCATGGCTGTGCAGCCTTTTATCATCTTCCATCAGGACAGAGTTTCCTTGCAAACCAACCCGTCCTTTATGCCTAAAGTGGTATCCAAGGTAGCTTTGAATCAGGCCATACATCTACCTACCTTCTATCCTAATCCTCAAAACAAAGGGGAGAGACTACTACACTCCCTGGATATCCACAGGCAGCTGCGTTATTATCTGGACCGAACAAAGACTTTCAGAAAATCAGACAAGCTCTTTGTGTCCTATGCTGTAGGAGCTCAAGGAAAGCCAATTTCAAAACAGACAATCTCTAAATGGATAGCTCACTGCATACGCTTTTGCTACTCCTTACATGGCAAGGCTGTACCTGTAGGCATCAGATCTCACTCCACAAGAGCCACTGCCACCTCTGCAGCCTTCCTCAGAGGAGTCCCTACCAAAGATATTTTGGAAGCAGCCACTTGGAGTTCTGTACATACCTTCTCCAAGCACTACCACCTACCATTATACTCCAAAACTAGGGCAGGCTTTGCCACTGCAGTCTTGCAAGGCATCCTAGCCCCTCCTAGTACCACCTATTGCCTACCACCCTTTTGTTAGCTTTGGGATTCTACCCATCTGTAAGGACTGCAGCTGTATGCACGATGAACATAGTACAGTTTTGTACCTACCATAAATGTAGATGTTCGAGTGCTAATACAGCTGCAGTCCAGGTTTCCCACCCTCCTTCCCCTCTTGGGACTATCCTAATGGCTAACCCCTCCTCATACATGATTGGGGTATTCTTCTATGGTGTATTTGCTTGCACTACTGGTTTTTGATATTATTGCATTGCATTATTACTTATAATTATGTTTTGCCTTCCTTCTGGGGGCACCTGACATCTGGGGCAAAAAAGAAAATGGCGTTGGCTGGTTCCTTTATACGCCTGTCGCACTGACGTCAGGGAAGAAGCGACAACAACCGATGCCGGACCTAGACTTTGGAATTCGGCCGACCGAGGACCCGCCTGACGGCAGGAGAACCCATCTGTAAGGACTGCAGCTGTATTAGCACTCGAACATCTACATTTATGGTAGGTACAAAACTGTACTTTTCTCCAGCTGATGGCCACACTCAGTGCGTTTTGTGCCTGGGGGCAGCCCATTTGTCAGAGGCCTGCAAAATCTGTGTGGCCTTTAACCCCCGGGCACTCCGGGATAGGAAGAACAAGCTGATCCTGGCGGGAAAGCTCCCCCAGGAGTCTGCTTCTTCTTCCTCTCCCGTTCGGGCTCCAGCTCCTTCAGTAGCTTCGGCGCCGTCTATCCCCTTAGCTCTACCCAGGACTCAACCTCCCTCATCGGGTTTGAGCTCTGGGGAAACTAGTGCCTCTTCCCTTAGAGAGAAGAGGCACAAGGATAAGGATGGACATAAGTCCCACAAAAGGCGGGCCGAATCTCATCCTTCGGCTCCACCAGCAAAACTACTAAAATCTCCCTCGAGTGTCTCCGGATCCCCCTCCTCTCGGCGCCATTCGCCCTGTTTTTCGCCGGAGGAGGAGGATAGATCTCCCACGAGATTTTCGAGGCAGCCCTCCCGGCCTGCCTCTACTACTTCATCTAGGTCGACCCGAAGCATCTCCGAAGCGGATATGGATCGGATGATGCGTCGGTTCTTACAGACCCAAATGCAGATGCGGATGCTCTTGCCTCCCCCCCCCCCTTGGGGGGGGAGTGCAGCCCCCATATTTGCCCCGATCACTCCTTCTCTGACTTGTTTTCGGGTCTCGGAGTCATCGGATCCAGGCCCTTTCGGACCCGGGGAATTGTCGGTGCCGATAGCGGTTGTGTCTTCGACGCTGACCATACCTTCGAGCTTGTCTGACCCGAGCTCTCGGGGCCGAGGGAGTTGCTGTGTCTTCGGCGCTGTTGGCATCGGAGCACACCTCTGCCTCGGCGCCAACTGCATCGGCTCCGACCCCGATCCCTTCCTCTGATCCGAGGAGATTGCTCTCAGAGGCTGGTGAGAGTGGCTCTCCTTCGGCTTTTGAGGTAGTGGAGAGGGTACTGTCGAGGTCCTCCAGATCCCTGACCCGGGCTTCGGATCCACCCATACCCCCACTGTATGAGGGTCTGTCTTCCATCATACATCCATCTGGACAGCCTGCCCAAGCCCTCCAGCTAGTTCCCGTGGAGGAACAACAACCCGTGGACGAGCCCTCTTCGGACAGTCCCACCGAGGAGGTCCCTCGGAAACATTGGTGCAAAAGGAGGCACCTGGACTCCCCCGAGTCCATTACCACAGACACGGACTTAGATGATACGGAGGGTTCCCTAAGGTCACCCCCTGAAGATGTCTCCTTTGGAGACATCATGAAAATGTTGCGTATTAGAGGGGGGTGGTCAGCCCAAAAGCCCTCCCTTGATGAGTCCGTGTTCTGGAGGCCTTTGAGGCAGGCCCATCTACCTCCTGGATGTCCCCTCCGGCCGACCCCCTGGTGGACTTAATTACCACCAGGGCTTGGAAGGAGCCCGACACCGTGGAGCCAATTCCAAGGCGCTCCAATAAAGTCCTCAGCCCACCCACAGATAGACCGTCTTGGGCCAAAGGAACCCCCGTTGATGCTATGTTGGTGGCGGCGGCCACCAAGAAAGAACTTGCACAGGAGAGTTCTTCGGTTCACCCGCCGGATAAGGAATCTCAAGCACTTGACCGGATTGGGAAGCGGATGTTTGCTTCAGCGACCTTTTCCATAAGGGCGCTGAACTATATGGCACATGCCATTAGGCTACAGCGAAACTTGATTAAGGAATACGCTGCAGCCCCCCCAGAGTCCATGTCGGTCCCAGACACAAAGGTTTTTGAGACTCGAATGGCCACTCTATAATCCATCTCCAATACATCGATGCGGCTTCTCTCCCATGCAACGGAGGGAGCCGCTAGAGCTAGCGGAGCTGGGGTCGTCTTGCGACGCCTCTCCTGGCTCTGTCTGTGCGACTTCACGGACCCCTTCAAGGCATCCTTCGCGAACGCCCCTTTGACGTTCGC